>NC_133648.1:104544246-104844246 GCF_009905375.1 Apium graveolens | reverse complement strand
TTGTTCTGGTCTCCTGAAGTTTGCTTTTCCCCGAACTTGAAATCCCGGCCTTTTGTTGAAACGATTCTGAAAATTTCCTGGTCCTTTCTCTTTCTGAGCTGCTTCACTTTCACCTTCAATAATCATGGCCTTCTAAACAACAGCCGTATAAGTCGTCAGTTCAAACACAGCTACTCTGCTACGAATCCATGGTTTCAGTCCTTGTTGGAATCTCTTGGTCCGCTTCTTATCCGTATCCACTTGCTCAGGAACAAATCTAGCCAATTCAGTGAACTTGGTCTCGTAATCCGCCACTGATAAGTTGTCTTGCTTCAGCTTCAGAAACTTGATCTCCATCTGGTTCTTCATAAAGCGAGGAAAATATTTTTCCAAGAAAAGATCAGTGAATCTATCCCAGGTCACCACGCTTTCTCCTTCCAAAGCTTTCTTCGATTCCCACCAGTAATTGGCTTCGCCTTTTAGAAAGTAGCTAGCAAAATCCGTCT
Source organism: Apium graveolens (assembly GCF_009905375.1). Taxonomy (NCBI): domain Eukaryota; kingdom Viridiplantae; phylum Streptophyta; class Magnoliopsida; order Apiales; family Apiaceae; genus Apium; species Apium graveolens. The sequence goes on along the minus strand of NC_133648.1, from coordinate 104,843,761 downwards.
TCTGTTCTTTCTCAACTTTCACCAACGAAAAAGCTTTTTCTATCTCTTTTATCCAAACTCTCGCCTTTGTAGGATCTGTGGAACCAGTAAATTCCGGAGGCTTTACCGACTGAAATTGCTTGAAGGTGACCGTAGGTGCTGCTGGTGGTACTTGATGTCCTGGATGAGCGGCTTGCTGTAACATCTTTTGTTGGAACTGCTGCTGTTGCTGCTGCATTTGTTGTTGCATCATCAACATCTGCTGTTGCATGAGATTAAACATCTGATCCATCTGGTTATTATTGTTTTGGCCCTCGCCCTCGGTATTTCCATTTGATGAGTCGGATCGTGCTTTTCTTTTAGGTGCCATCTTTCTGGTAATAAAACAATGGGTTCTCTTTAATAACAGTATATTAAACAGGTGTTATGGAATGAAAATAATCTTTATAATATTAAAACAGTGTTAAAATAGTTGATATGAAAAAATAAAACAATTTAGTAAATATTCAAATAAATAAAACAGTATGATGTATAAATAAATCCCCTTTTTAAAATACTTTAAAATCTTTTTGAAAACATAAAGGGTACAACATGATCGTAAATAAAACAACATTTGTAAATATGCAACGGTAAAATAATGAAAATAAATGTAAATGCTTAAATGACTGAAAATAAAATAAATAAAACGTGCAAAAGATCATCTCATATATATATATGGGTAGAACACCAGCTGCAGGTGTCAGTGCTTGATACAAAAACCTATGATATGTCAGTCGTACTGCTACTACTATCAGTCAAAGTTAGTAGCTACACTCATACAAACTAGTCATACAATACTATGCTGCCTCTATCTACAAAAATGTACACGATACAACACTCCTCTATCTGCTAGTCTCAGAATCCTGGTGACACGTGACTCAACTCCTCCTGCAACGCCTTTAGCACTGCCTCGGTAAGTCCCACGGCTCTCCAATATGCGGCCTCTGCACTAAGATCCTGCTGTCTCAAATTCATAAGCTGCTGAGAACTAACCTGGTGAATCTGACGTAACATCTCCCTCAGTATGTAATCTGATCGTAATGCTCGGACGGGACCATCTGCCTGCGTCTCAAACAATCCAAGGATCTCTCTGCACTGGTTCTGCCATCGAATCCTCTCCTCTCTCTCCGCCTGAAAACGCTGATAAGTCACTGTATGATGCTCACGAAGATCCGTGCTAGAACCTCGAGAAGGTAACGGCCCATCTACTACTATCTCATCAATGAACTCTGGCTGTGGAAACTGATATACTCCAGGAATAGTGGCATAAATAGCTAATGGGGCAGTGAATAAAACAGGCTGCTCCATAGGTGCATACACTGGTGGCTCTGCCTCTGGCTCCATCTGTGGAATATCTGGAATCTCAGGCTGCGGTACTGGAATCTGCGGCTCTAGGTCATCCCACTGTGGAAGGTCAATCATATCAGGAACATCAAACATCGGTAACTCCAAAGATGTAAAGTCAGGCATCTCCAGCTCAAAATAAGGAAAATAATCAACAAAGTCTGGTACCTCTGGTGGAGGTGGTATCTCTGGCACTGGTCCAGGTGGCAATGATGGAAACATCTGTACTGATACTGGGGCTAGAACTGGTGCTGCTACTGGGTCTGACTCAGTCCGCTCCGACGAAGAAGCCATCTAATATACATAACAATAATAATACAAAAACAAATCAAACCACATTCCTAAAATCATAACTTCTAATCACATACACAGACAATCCTAACACTCTTACTTCTATCCTATCTAATTTTTCTATCTTATCTTAATCCTAACATTCTTGTTTTCAAGGGTCAATCCTAAGCTCTGATGTCAACTATAACACCCTCCAAATCCGGGGTATAGATTTGGGGCATTATTAACAATAACTACAAACTAAACCTGCACAAGCGGAATATAAATATAATAATTACCCCAAACTATTACTACTCGGGATCTTTTAAGGGTTGAGTTGAAAACAAGAACCACATACTACACTTTATTACAAACCCAAATAAAACAATTTGTCTTAAGAACTCTCTTTGTTACAAAACTTTATTCTATCTACATTCTCACCACACAACTTTTATTCAAACTACACAAAACTTTTATTCAACCCAACAGTACTACTTATCCTGTTACACCTGATCTGGCAATTCAAAGCTCTCTTCGGGAATAGGAAGGAACACTCTTGGTATAAGAAGGTCCCGTTGCTTGACTTGCTTCTTGACTACGCGGGTCCTGATGGGTTTCATTCTCTACCTTAACTGTAAAACAATAGGAACAACAATAAAAAGGGATGAGCCAAAATTGCTCAACAAGCCTGCAACAATATATATATATATAGTAAAAAAAGAGAGAAATAAGTGAACCAATGATCTGCTAGTTTGAACAACCATCTGAATCTGTAAAGGATAATAATTTGCCAATACTGGCGAGTACCAAATGAACAAGACTGGAAACAAGAACCAACATATGCACTATAACCTGCTGATCAGTCAGGATACAGTGCGGATCTATACCCAACTGTATAAACCCAACCGACATAAAGAGTACTCAGGCAACTATGGCCTATTAAATAATGGTCTGGGTAAAACCCAGCCCGTATAGTAACCATCTAGTCCAAGGTATAGCATCCGGAACAATCGGAATGCTTTTGATATATCCCAACACCAGGATATACCAGAGTATATGTAACAAGGGTAAAAGTATTGGAATATGAATAGGGGATTCAATAAATTGGGAGAAATCAAGAATCGAAATGAAATTGCAGCAAGCATTAATAATTGGGTAACAGTGTATATGAACAAAAATTATCAAAGGTAACTGATATGATAAAAGGAAATATAATTCACTATTCTGAATTTAGAATAGGGGAAAAACTTGCCTTGCGCGTACTTAACCTGGTTCAACTCACCGCCTTCTGTCCCTAGCTTGCTCTGCCTTGCTAACACTGAACCAATCATAGAAAGATAGTTGTTTAGATAACTTACTATATACGTGTATCTCGAATTGATATCACGTAACCTTATCAGTCTACCCATGCATTTCTATCTGACTCGCATATATACACATATAATTATATAGCACGTAAGGTTCACATAATCACGTAAAGCACATAGCACATAAAGCACATAATTAATTTTTAGACTTATAATTATTTTTAGAATCAATTCTAGACTCATATTTATAATAACTAACCCTATCTAATTTTATTACAATTTTTTGATATTTATTCGACTCGATTCTACCCCTACTAGAGCCTATGAATAGTTAATTATCACAAAACCACTCTCTTCCGGAATAAATTATAACTTACAACTATTTTATTGGATTCATTTCATTTTTCTGAGTCTATGGGTCTTCGTTTTGCTCAAATCGGACTAACGGTTTAATTATTATGAATTAAACAAGATTTAATTAATTAATAATTAATTATAAATAATTAATTATAATTAAATAATCCTTAATTACAATTTTAAAAAAAATTAATTAATAATTATTGTATTTTAAAATAATTAATTCCTAATTATTAGGATTGATTATTATTTATTACACTTATTTATAAATTATTAATACTTACTCGATCAGATCGATTATTTACAAATAATCAATCGATACTATTAACGGATACGCTATTTATCGAATAACTACTAACTGCTCGAATTGTAAACCAACTCAACGATTAATCACTCGCATAAATATGAGCTACGCACTATTCTCGAATACTACCGAACTAATATATTATTATTGAAACTTATATGATTCGTTAATCAATTAATTATCGGTATTTAATTATACGATACGAACAATTATTACGACATTCTTCGAATAAATTATTGCTCGAATAATAATTCTCATTATCGAATCACTACTCGTAAGACTACGAGTTACTCGTAATATTAACTAGTTATTAGATTATTAATCCTATTATTTAATTATTTTTAATCCTTATTTATTAATTAATTACCTAATTATTAATTAATTACCTAATTATTAATTAATTAGATAACTAATAAATAATTAGATAAATAATTAAATAATTAATTAAATAATTAAATTCGAATTTATAAATTTATAAAATAATTCAGAAATTATTTACAAAATATTTTAGATTTTTAAATTTAATTTTTATTGGATTTTTAGAATTATTAAAAACTAATTTTAATATACTAAAATATAATTAAATAATTAATTAATCAAAAACACAAAAACAGGAACAGGGTTAGGGTTTTTAGGATCAAACCCGGGTCGAAACCGGGTTGCAAACCGGGTCGAGCCCGGGTCGCGAAGAACAGCCGGAATCTGGCAATTTCTCCGACGATTGCGACTGGAACCGGCGAAGCAACGACGACGAAACTCAGCTTTTCAGGCACGATTCTTCTGCGACTTCGTTTCCCCTTCGTTCCCGGGCCTCCCTTCGTCCTCCTTCTTCGTCGAACATCACCGGAGACGAAGAACAGCGACGGCGTCGCCGCTTCTCCGACGACCACGAAACTGAAGCCAAACACTACGAAACCGGTGTCGTTCGACTCCAAAATCGACGATCTAAACGTCTCTAACAACCATAACATCAAACAACACACAGAAATTCAAACCCGAATTCAAGAAATAATCCAAAAATTACGAAATAAAAATCAATACCTCTGATGATGATTTTGACGTGATAATTTGATAGAACAGGCTTCGGGCTTCAAATCGGTTACTCACACTTCGATTTCTGACACTCCTATCACGATCAAATTGGCTTTGATCCGCAAGAACACTCAAGAACCCTAATTCCCCTTTTCTCAATTTTCTGATTTTTAATATTAATTAACTGAAAAATTAATAACAAATCTGATATTTATATTTATGAAAATAATACCCCCAAATAAAATTAAGGGTCTAATTACACTCCTAATAAAATATTTGGCCCCAATTTTTATAATTTTTGGGTATTAATATTGAATTTTTAAATATTTAATAAATACAAAATAAATGCTAAAAATTCCCAAAAATTGTGAATATTACAAACATGCAAAGAAAAATGATATATGATAATTTCATGATCATATAAAAATAAAAATGTGATTTTTGTGGGGTTTTTGGTACCCGAAGGGGCCCGAAAAAGTCATTTTTCGTGAAAAATGTAAATTTGTAAAATGTCTAGGGGTTCAGAATAGCGATATGGTATAGGGCATTTTTAACAAAATAGGGCCAATGATTTTGTTTGAAATACGGGCTTTTAAAACATGATTTTGAGCTGTACGGGTTTTGATATAAAATATATAACTTAGGATAAAACACTCAATAAATATCCAAAACACGTTTGGATCAAAACAGCCAACACGTAACACATAGCAGTTAGGGTTTAATGACTTAACACATTTAATCACATAATAATACACATAATCTATCTTTATTATGATATAATACAAGCGTAATTTCTCGGTCGTTACAGCGAGGGCGGAGTTCGGGCGGAGTTCATGGTGCAGGGATGCTCAGGCTGCATGGACGGGACGACTGGGTAGCTGCTTCGCGGGGGAATCGAACCAGAGGAAAAAACGGAAGAAACGAACCTGTTTTGGCTGAAATCGGGACTCGCCGGAACAGGGGACGGCTGCCGGATTTTTCCCAGATTCCGGGGGGTCAACCCTGTTCTTGCCAACCCAAAATTCGACCCATTTTCTTTTATTTTAGACCCGGTTTCGATCCTGAAAACCCAGATGTGAATTCTGAAAAGTTGTTTTTGTATCTTTACTATTTAATTTTATTTCAGAAAATAAGTTTTTGAAAATTAGAAAATCATATAAATAATTTGAATAAAAAAGTGAAATATTTTATAAATAATTTCTAAATTATTTTATTAATTTAGAAATTCGAAATTAAATAATAATTTATTTAATTATTTATCTAATTATTTATTAATTATTAATTATTTAATAATTAAGTAATTATTTAATAAATAAGATTAAATAATTAGATCAAATAATTCGATAATTAATCAATTAATGCGAGTAACTAGTAGTTATTCAAGTTGTGTTTCGATAATTTGGGAATTGATGTTCGAGCGTTGATTTATTTATGCGATCAGAGTTGTAATGATTATTTGGATCGGATAATTAATTATAGGTAATTGATTTAATCATATAATTCGTAATAAATTGTAATTAATTTTAAAAATTTGGAAATAATTATTTTAAAATGTAATAATTCTTAATTAATTATTTAAACATGTAATTAAGGTTTAATTAATTATGATTAACTAATTATAATTGAGTTATAATTAATTAAATCTTGTTTATTGCGCAGTAATTAAACCGTTCATCCGATTTGAGTGAAACGAAGACCCCTAAACTCAGAAAAATGACCCGATTCCATTAAAAATAATTATAAATCATAATTTCTTTCGAAAGCAAGTCGTCTTATGATAAATAATTGTTTATAGACCCTATTGGTGATAGAATCGATTCTAATAAATCCCGAAAAATTAGTAATCGAGCCAGATAGTGTTTGTTAATGCGAATATGAGTCTAGTATCGATTCTAAAAATAATTATAAGTCTAAAATTAATTATGTGCCTTATATGCTATGTGCTTTACGTGATTATATGAACTTTATGTGTTATATAATTATATATGAATCGAATAGAATCGTATGGGTGGACGATTAGGACTTCGTGGTATCAACCTGGGATTGCGTATGAAGTAAGTCATCTAAACGCATAACTTTCCCTAATAGATTCAGTACCAGTAAGGCGAATCAAGCAGGAGGCAGAAGGCGGTGAATCATACAAGGTGAAGTGCGCGCAAGGCAAAAATTTTCCCTATTATAAGTTCAGAATAGTGAAATACATCCAACTTTCCATATCAATTACACCTTGATAATTATTGTTCACATATACTGATACATAATTATTGATCCTTGTTTCTATTTCATTTCGATTCTTGATTTCTCTTAATTCATTGAATCCTCTATTCATATTCCAATACTTATACCCTTACTTACATATACTCTGATATATCCTGATACAGGGATACATCTAAAGCATACCGATGGTTCCGGATGCTAAACTATAGACTGGATGGCTACGATACGGGCCGTGTATTAACCAGACCTTTGATTATTAGGTCATAGTTTCCTGGATACCTTATATGTTGGTTGGGTCTATGCAGTTGGGTATATATCCGCATTGTATCCTGACAAATTAGTAGGTTATAGTGCATATGTTGGTACTTGTTTCCAGTCTTATTCATTTGGCACTCGCCAGCTATGGAAATTATTATTCTTTATAGAAATAGCCGGTTGTTCAACTCAGCAGATTATCGGTTCATTTATCATTTTCTCTTTACACTACATATATATTATTGCAGGCTTGTTGAGCAATTTTGGCTCACCCCCTTTATTGTTGTTCACCTCGTTTTTCAGTTAAGGTTGAGAATGAAACCTATCAGAACCCGAATAGTCAAGAAGCGGGTCAAGCTGCAGGACCCTCTAATTCCAAGAATGTTTGTCCCTATCCCAGAAGAGAGTTTTGAGTTGTCAGAGCAGGTGTAGCAGGATAAGTAATAGTTATAATTTGAATAAAAGATGTTTAGTTTAAAATGTGAATAGAATAATGTTTTGTAATAAAGAGAGTTTTTGAGACAGGTTGTTTAGATTGATTTGTAATAAAGTTGGTTTGTCGTTCTTGTTTTCAATCCTTAATCTTGAAAAAATCCTGAATAGTAATAGCTCGGGATAATTATTTATTTATCTTATGCTTGTACAGGTTTAGTAAGTAGTTGGTGAGAATAATGCCCCAAATCTATACCCCGGATTTGGACGGTGTAATAACTACCTAATATAAAATTAATCAAGTCATGATATAACTTATTTGCCTATATCTAACTAATATAAAATACAATACAAATATTTGAACAAAATCAAACATAATCTAAAATTTTAACATGACTAAATAACAAGTATTATTTAATAAATATATACACACACATACTAGCTTATAGCACACGAATTATTTTAATATTTTTCATCTTATTTTTTTCAACTTTTATATTTCGTTCATATTAATAGAAAAATAATTTATAAATATAATAACATATGGTGATAATATTTTAAATCATGTACTTCTTCTTCTATTCTACCCCTATGGTATAAATGATTAACATTACTGGTTAAACTCCTTATATGCACTTTTTCATATATTAAAATTAAGAATACTTTTTAGTTTTGAATTCTGACTATTCTATTATTTTATCTGACTTTAAAATCAACGGCCTTTATATATATATATATCATTAAACACAAACAACCAACAAAAATAAAAATTAACTTTATTAGATTTATGATAATTTAGTATAACTAACATACTTAAATATGTAACATATTATTAGAAATGGACCAACAAAGAAAAAATTAACTTTATTAGGTTTATAATAATTTAGTATAACTAACATACTTAAATATGGAACATATTATTAGAAACGGAAATTATTATATACTAGCATGATAAGATAATTAAAATGATACAGCTTATCATTTGCCAGCCTCACCTTATCTTTTGCTAGCCTCACCTGGTGAGCTCAAGATTTTTTAGAAATACTTAATTGAAATATATATATAAACGTATAAAAGCCTAATTATTAAAATATATATATATATATACTTTATTTAATTGAGATTTACTTTCATTTATATTATAACTTTATTTCTTCATATTTACTTTTACTTAGTTTACTTCTCATGTAGTTAGAGTAATATGCAGCATTCTGTATATGTCAAATATGCCATAAATGTTCAATCCTAAAAAAACCTTTTAAAAATATAAATTATTTACTTGGTAATATTAATATACCGACTTCCATTCCCAAAAAGCTCTCTGTGAAATATAATTGTTTTTAATTTAATCTACGGGACAATTAAGAGAACATTTATTTTGAATCCTAGTCTAACAGAAGCTGCTTATGCCACGAGTACACGGTCCAACAGCTTAAGAGTTTGGATACAGTTCTACAAAGAGAGAGCTTTGAGTATGAAAGATAAGCTTACCTGCTCCCTCCATGGCACCTCAGCTTATTTTTATTACGGGAGTCTCGGATGCAATCACCTGATAAAAATGCCATCATTCTCTCAGGATGTTGCTCACAAATATTACCAAAATGCATGGATTAATTAGGTACTGCTGTTATTTTTCTGTATAATCAATCTCTTAAGTATCTGTTCACATCCACCGGAGATGAAAACACTTTAATCCTCGAAACTCAAAATTGATGCACGATTGTATTTCTTCCGATAAGATATCCGGACAACACAATGGAATCTGAACAATCTGATAACTCCTGGTGGCGGGGCTGCTCCTTCGACACTGTCCTGGATCCTTCGCCGCTGTAGAGGTGTAGCTGTGGTTGGGTTCCTACAAAACAACACCGGAAGGGGGGTTGGAGTCCCGCGGCGCCTCCGGCGTGAGAATAAGAACTGGCTTTTTGGGAAGATGAGGATGAATATGAACGTAGGGTGGCTGTGTGTGTATATGAGTGTGTAAGAATGATTAACCCCAAAACCTCACCTCCTTGGGCTATTTATAGCCCAAGGATAGGGTTTTAGGGTTGGTACCTTTGAATCATAGTCATTGGTTCTGGGAGCGGAGGACACCTGGCGGGAGTGGATGCTTTACACGTGTCAGCGCGGGACTGGTTGAGGAATGTTTTGAGGATCCTCTGACACGTGCCCTGATTATTCCCATGATTGATGTGTGACAGTTGTCCCCATCACGTGCTCGGGCCAACGTCTCACGTGCTGGGGTTTATCAGGGTTCTGCTTGCGGGACTGAGCTTGTTAGGAGTGGTGCCGTGCGGGACTACTCCTCCCAAGAGCCGCGTGGAGTTAGGGGCCTAAGAGAAGGCCTCCTAGGAGCTGTATGGAGTTAGAGCTTAGGAGCAGGCCTCTCAGGAGCTGTATGGAGTTAGAGCTTAGGAGCAGGCCTCCCAAGAGCTGTATGGAGTTAGGACTTAGGAGCAGGCCTCCCAGGAGCTGTATGTACTATCAGTATGTACTATCATGTGCCCCCCACTCCCTTATGCAGATTTTCTGGATGGGGGAGTGTTTTTGGGTTTATTTTTAGAACATGAGTTTTTTGTTGTTTTGTTGGAAGGAGTTGAGCTTTTCTTGCCCCCCAGTCCGGATTGCGCTGAGTTCGGCGAATCAGGACTAAACTTGTCCTTATCTAGAGTTGAGCTTTTTTTGCCCCCAGTCCGGATTGCGCTGAGTTCGGTGAATCAGGACTAAGGTGGTTGTCCTTAGCCGGAGTTGAGCTTTTCTTGCCCCCAGTCCGGATTGCGTTGAGTTCGGCGGATCAGGACTAAGGTGATTGTCCTTGTCAGGAGTTGAGCTTTTCTTGCCCCCCAGTCCGGATTGCGCTGAGTTCGGCGAATCAGGACTAAAGTTGTTGTCCTTGTCAGGTGTTGAGCTTTTCTTGCCTCCCAGTCCGGAGTTCGTTGAGTTCAGCGAATCAGGACTAAGGTTGTTGTCTTTAGCAGGAGTTGAGCTTTTCTTGCCCCCCAGTCCGGATTGCGTTGAGTTCGGCGGATCAGGACTAAGGTGGTTGTCCTTGTCAGGTGTTGAGCTTTTCTTGCCTCCCAGTCCGGAGTTCGTTGAGTTCAGCGAATCAGGACTAAGGTTGTTGTCTTTAGTAGGAGTTGAGCTTTTCTTGCCCCCCAGTCCAGATTGCGTTGAGTTCGGCGGATCAGGACTAAGGTGGTTGTCCTTGTCAGGAGTTGAGCTTTTCTTGCCCCCCAGTCCGGATTGCGGTGAGTTCGGCGGATCAGGACTAAGGTGGTTGTCCTTGTCAGGAGTTGAGCTTTTCTTGCCCCCCAGTCCGGAGTTCGTTGAGTTCAGCGAATCAGGACTAAGGTTGTTGTCTTTAGTAGGAGTTGAGCTTTTCTTGCCCCCCAGTCGAGATTGCGTTGAGTTCGGCGGATCAGGACTAAGGTGGTTGTCCTTGTCAGGAGTTGAGCTTTTCTTGCCCCCCAGTCCGGATTGCGGTGAGTTCGGCGGATCAGGACTAAGGTGGTTGTCCTTGTCAGGAGTTGAGCTTTTCTTGCCCCCCAGTCCGTATTGCGGTGAGTTCGGCGGATCAGGACTAAGGTGGTTGTCCTTGTCAGGAGTTGAGCTTTTCTTGCCCCTAGTCCGGATTAAATTGATTTGTGTAGTCCGGACTTGGAAGTTGAAACGGTTTTGGGGAGTTTCCCCCCAATTATTTGAATTGTTACAGTTGTCTTTTTCAAAAGACGTGCTGTAATAATGACTCTTCAATAATGATCGCTCGTGATGGGCGGCTGGGATCGTGCCACGTGGCATGGTTATTTTGTTTTTAACCCCCTATAAAAGGAGGCGCTGCCTTCTTTGTTTTCTTTTTATTGCTTCTTCAATTGTTCCTCTTTGTTTTTATTTCTTTCTCTCGAGTTCTTTCTTTGCTGCTCTTGCCGTCGATATCTGTCGCTGTAGCTTGGCCTGTGGTTGATTATTTGTCGTCCCCAGTCGCTCCGTTGTATCAATCTCGTAAGTGTTGCTCTATTTCCCTGTTTGTGTCTTTACTTTGATTCTTCCGCGGCCCTCATTGTTTGGTTGTATTGTTTATGTGTTCTTGCATTTTGTTGTTGTTGTTTTGCTGTATGTGTATATATATATGTGTTTGTGGGCATGTTTTGGTGTTTGATTCATGTTAATTGTGTTTCTGGAATTAGGGTTTTATGTTGGGGTCCGGATTGGGATACGTAGTCCGGACACACAAGTTAGGATTTGTGTTTTTGTGTTTCTGTGTCGTTTGAGTTCGGAGTAATATGGTAGTTTTGGTTGCTTAGTTTCGGGGTTTTTGCAGTCCGGAGCTCATGTTTAGTGATGTATTTTCCATTGGGCCTCCGGACTGTTGCTTTTAATTCGTAATAAAAATGAATCGTAGGGTAGTCCGGACCATGTAGCTTTCAAGATAAATAACCTGTAGGAGTTTTAGACTAACCTTGGTCACTTGTTTTAGGTTTATGGTCCGGACTAAAGCTCTTGCCAAGGCATTCATAACTTGTTATCCGGGGCCATCTAGTTCAGATTCTGAGTCTTCTGCTGATTCTGAACGGGTTGAGATGGGGAAGAGGACTTCCACTTCGGATTCTGAGGCGATAACGAAGCTTACAGTTGCTAAAATATCTTCGAGAAAGGTACCCTGTAGTCCGGAGGGGCTGTGGGTGGAGAATCTTGGTTATTTTGTTACTAAGAGCGAGGAGATAGAAAACAGTTTTTATTTTAGGAGCATTAGGTCCGGGTATGCTAGGCAGGAGAATGCTGGCCCAGGGCCCTATGATAGGGAAGCTTTTGATAGGAAGTTTGCGAACAGCATAGTTGCTAAGGAGCACTATAAGTTGAAGGATGAGTATTCTGAGCTAGATAATGAAGCCCAGGATTTGGCGGTCCGGGCTGCTTTTCAGTTGGATCTCCGGATTGAGTGGAGGTGGCCGACTCCGGACGAGAGGGCTCATCATAGGCCGGCTGATGGCTTCGTTCCCGTATGGTTGGAGCATCTCCGGTCTGGGTGGAATCCACACTGGCATTTGTTTCTAAAACATTTGTGCAAATATGTGTACAAGATCTCTCCAATGCAGATAACTCCCAATGGAATAAAGTGGATGACTTGGTTCATTGCCACCTGCAATCAGTTTAAAGTTCAGCCCACTTTCAAGTTGTGGCATCACATCTTTCATTTAGTCCGGTCTAGCCAGTTCCCGTTGTACGAGCTTCGGTTCCGGGCTCCGGAGTGTGGATATGGTGGCTCTTATAGGCCCGTTATTCAGCAGTCTTCGCTGAAGTTTTGGAATGGGGAGTTGATCATGCTCCGGGGTTTGGACTTGCACTATCTACCCCATATAGCTTCGGAAGGAGTCCGGACTCGCTTTCGCAGGGATGTGCTCCGGGGTGAAGCTCTCCGGTTAATTTTTGCATTTTGTGAATGTCTGGGTTTCCAGATGACCCGAGACACCTTTATGAATCATAGAACTTTGCATAGGCTGGGCTGTAAGTAGTTTTATTTCTTGTCCGGACCTTTTAAATGTTTCTTATCTGCTCCCCTTTTTTGTTGCTTCTTGTTTTTGACTTGTGTTTTTTGCTTGCTTCCTGCAGGTTTACCACATTATAATCCGGACATGTCGTCCTCCGCTTATAGTGATGCTCTGAAAGGTCTGGGCAAGGCTTTCAAGTTGCCAAAAAAGAATGCTGTTGGTGGATCCGGATTGAACGCCTCGGCCGAGGAGGGGTCACAGAGCAATGCCGTCCCCAATCCGGAGCCTGAAGTTCATGTGAACCAATCCACTCCGGAGCATAATGTTGAGTTGGATATGGGTAATGAGTTTGACAATCTTGAGGATCTGGGTCCTATCGGGGAGGTTCCGGGTGCTGATTCTGGGCGGAGGAGGAAGAGGCTCCGGACTCTTGGGTCGAAACCTCCTAGGGCTGAAAATTTTGAAGCTGGCTCTGGGTCCGGGGGTGGAAAAGGGAAAGCAGTTGATGTGGATAGTCCGGATGAAGATGGTCCGGCGCTGGAGGAGAAGGTGGCTCGCTTCATGGCTGGGATTCCGACTCAAGCTCAGTGGAGGAAGATGAATGAGTCCGGATTTGATGCCACAATGAAGGAGTGTTCCCGGCTCTGGGGTCAGGTATTTTCTTTCATTTCTTGCTTCTTGTTTGTTGTGTTATTTTGACTTAGAACCTTTTTCTAAGTTTATCTGTATTTTGTAGCTTGGTGGATATATGGCCGGATCCGCCTCTCTTGCTTATAATGAGATTAAAGGTTTCCGGAGCGCTGCTGTTGATAAGGATTCTGAGATCAGTCGGCTCCGGGACCAAATCATTGAGAAGGATAACTCTTTGACTGGGTTGAACAAAAATCTGAATGAAGTGACTATCCGGGCTGATAACGCGGAGAGGGAGGTTTCTGATTTAAAATCCGAGTTGGCTGAGCTCCGGAGGCAAATGTCGGCTGTTCGTCCGGAGGCTGAGGTTATTGAAGAATTTAAAAGGTCTGAGGAGTATGATAGAGCTCTTGCCAATGCTGGTGCTCCGGAGATAGCTCGATGCTGGTTGGTTGCTGAGAAGCATATCAAGACGAATCCGGAGGCTGATTGGGATAGTTTCGTATCTGAGTTTATCAAAGCCAAGGAAGATATTGAACTTGGACTAGGTGAACCAGAGCCGTTCGACGGTCCTTGCCCCAGTTTCCTGCCTCCCAATGCTCCGGGGTCCTGATCTATATTTTATTTGTAAAACTGCTACTGCTACTGATTTGAGACTTGATAATATTTGGTTCTTGTCATACTTTTTGTACTTTGGTCCGGGCTTGTTTGAGGCCGTTGAATTCGTAATGAATGCTTTCCTTGACGCTGTTTTACTTTGTTTCTGTAGTTTGTTTTTGCCTTGGAATATTTTTCCAAGTAGATTTTTGCTCTAGGCCTGACTAATCCTCTTGTCCGGACTAGTGGAGGACTTTTAGTTAGAAAATTAATTCTAAGTAAAAGTAGTTGCTCTAGTCCTGACTAGTAGCTTGTCCGGACTAGTGGCTGCTTTTAGTTAGAAAATTAATTCTGAGTAAAAATTGGTTGCTCTAATCATGACCAACAGATTGTCCGGACTAGTGGTTGCTCAGAGATTTAATTCTAATAGAATTTGGTTGCTCTAGTCCAGACCAATAGCTTGTCCGGTCTAGTGGTTGCTTTAATTTTGAAAATTAATTCTAAGTAAAAATTGGTTGCTCTAGTCCTGACTAATAGCTTGTCCGGACTAGTGGCTGCTTTTAGTTAGAAAATTAATTCTAAGTAAAAATTGGTTGCTCTAGTCCTGACCAACAGGTTGTCCGGACTAGTGATAAGTTGATTGCTCTAGTCCTGACTGATAGCTTGTCCGGACTAGTGGTTGCTTTTGGAGAATATTCAAGTTAAAAAGAAAGCTTTTCATTGATCATTCATATAATATAGAAGGAGAAACATTTTGGTTGCTTGCCATATTGGCTACAAGTTTTTTGGTTGCTTTGTTTGCTTTACTACTGATAGTATTTCCTTAGCCTTAGTCCATGCCAAGTGTTTGGCACTTCTGAGCCATCCATGTTGAGGAGCTTGTAGGTTCCTGGCCTGAGGACTTCTTTGATTTTGTATGGTCCTTCCCATTTGGGCATTAACTTTCCGGTGTTTGTGGGATCTGATGCTTCAGTGTCTCGAAGTACTAGGTCTCCAATTTGGAAGTTTTTAACTCTTGACTTCTTACTGAAATGTTCTCTTGTTTTCTCCTTGTATTTCTCCATTTTTACCACAGCTTGGTCCCGGACCTCATCAATTAGTTCCATGTTTGTTTTGAGTCCTTCTTTATTTGCTTCTTCTTCAAAGTTTATTGCTCTGTGGGAAGGAGAGCCCACTTCAATAGGTAGCATTGCTTCTGTTCCATAAGCTAGTTTGAATGGAGTTTCTCCTGTGCTTGTTCTTGGGCTTGTCCTGTAGGACCAAAGTACGCTTGGTAGTTCTTCTGGCCACTTGCTTTTGCTTTCTTTGAGTCTTTTCTCGATACCTCGGAGCAGGATTCTATTCGTTACTTCTACTTGGCCATTTCCTTGGGGATATGCCACTGATGATTTTTTGTGCTTGATCCCGCGCTCTTGGAGGTAGGACTCGAACTCTGATCCAATGAATTGAGGTCCATTGTCTGATACTAGGACTCGTGGTATCCCGAACCTCATCAAAATGTTGTCCATAAACTTTATGCAGTCTTGCTGATTTATTGTCCTCATTGCTTTTGCTTCAACCCATTTTGTCATGTAATCAATAGAGACTAGTAGGTACCTTAGATCTCCTTTTGCTCGAGGGAATGGTCCCATGATATCAATGCCCCAAACAGCGAAGGGGATCGGTGACAGGACTGAGGATGGTAGGACTGGGCTTATTCGGGATACATTGCTGAAGAGTTGGCACTCCTTGCACTTCTTAACGAATTGTACTGCATCCTGATGAATTGTTGGCCAGTAGTAGCCTTGTCTTATGATCTTATGAGCTAGGGCTTTTGCAGACATGTGGTCTCCGCATATTCCTTCATGCACTTCTGCCAAGCAGTACTTTGCTTCTTCTGGGCCAATGCACTTTAGGGTAGGAGATGAGAAGGTCCTGCGGTAGAGTACTCCTTCTTCGAAGAAGAACTTGGCTGCTTTTGCTTTCAATCTTTGAGCTTTTCCTTTATCTTCTGGGAGGTCCCCTTTGTCCAAGTAGTCTATGAAGGGAGTCATCCAATTTTGAGTGCTTTCTATTTCCAAGACCTCTCCGGATTCAATGGATGGTTTGTGGAGCTCTTCGAAGTAGACTGAACAGTCTAGGTCTGATGAATTCCGGACTAATTTGGATAGGATATCCGCTTCTTCATTTTCTTCTCGGCATATTTGGAGGATTTGGTGGGTTGGGATTGAGGCTAAGTAGCTCTGAACCAGTGCTTGGTACTTCGCCAGAGTAGGGTCTTTTGCTATGTATTCTCCGTTTGTTTGCTTGACCACTATCTGGGAGTCGCTGTAGATTTTTAGGTCCTGGACCATTAGAGTCCGGGAGAGCTTTAGTCCAGCGATCAGCGCCTCATATTCTGCTTGATTGTTTGTTGCCGGGAAGTTGAAGGATATAGCTGTTTGAATCTTGAATCCTTCTGGACTCCTGAGTATGAGGCCGGCTCCTGACCTCTCGGTTGTTGAAGAACCATCTACTTTTAAGGTCCAGGCTCCCGGACTGATTTCCTTTTTTGGCTCCTGATCCATGTCCATTGGTTCTTTGTCTTCTTCTGGGAAGTTGCATTCGATTATGAAGTCAGCAAGAACTTGAGCTTTGATTGCGGTCCTGGGAATGAAGCTTAGGTTGAACTGGCTCAATTCCACAGCCCAATTAACAAGTCTTCCCGAGATATCTGGCTTGTGGAGTACTTTCCTTAGTGGTTGATTTGTTACTACTTTGATCTCTCTCCCTTGGAAGTAGTGTCTGAGTTTTCTTGATGTTGTAACCAAAGCAAAAGCAAACTTCTCCAATTTTGGGTATCTTGTTTCTGCATCTTTTAGGACTTGGCTTACGTAGTAGACTGGTTGTTGTGTTCCATTTTCTTCCCTGATCAAGGCAGCTCCTACGGCTTGTGCTCCTGCTGATAAGTATAAGTAGAGAGGCTCTTCTGGCTTGGGTTTAGTTAGGACTGGTGGCTGAGAGAGGTAAGTTTTGATTTCCTCGAATGCTTTCTGGCACTCTGAGCTCCAGTTTACCTCTTTCTTGTTGGTTGCTCCTTTGAGTAGATCAAAGAAAGGTAAGCACCTCTCTGCTAGTCTTGAGACAAATCTCCTGAGTGCTGCTAGTGACCCTGCTAGCTTCTGCACATCTTTTTGTGTCCTGGGAGCTTTCATCTCCTGGATTGCTTTTATTTTCTCCGGATTGCCTTCTATGCCTCTGCTGCTGATCATGAACCCTAGGAACTTCCCTGCTCCTACTCCGAAGGTGCATTTTTCCGGGTTTAGCTTGAGTTGGTTCTTCCTTAGATTTTCAAAGCATTCCTTCAGATCTTCCAAATGCCCTTCTATAGTTGTTGATTTAGAAATCATGTCATCGACATAGCATTCCAAGTTTCTCCCAATCTGGGACTTGAATATCTTATTCATGGCTCTTTGGTAAGTGGATCCTGCGCTGGTAAGCCCGAAGGGTAGCATCACATAAGCGTAGACTGCTCTGTGAGTTATGAATGCTGTCTTAGGGATGTCCTTCGGGTTCATCTTTATTTGGTTGTATCCGGAGAAGGCGTCCATGAAACTTAGCATTACATGTCCTGAGGTGGCATCTATCAGCTGATCAATGTTTGGAAGGGGATACGGGTCCTTCGGGCATGCATTATTTAGGTCGGTGTAGTCCACGCACATTCTCCATTTGCCGTTGAACTTCTTAACCATGACCACGTTAGCTAGCCACTCCGGATATTTGATCTCTTTGATTATTCCTGCTTTGAGTAGCTTTTCTACTTCTTCGTCGATGGCTTTCTGCCTCTCTGGAGCAAAGTTTCTTCTCTTCTGCTTTACTGGTTTTTTGTTGGGGTTGACATCCAAGCTGTGCATTGCTATGGACTCATGTAGTCCTGGAATGTCTCTTGGACTCCAGGCAAAAACATCTTTATACTCCCGGAGCAGGGATACTAATCTCTCCTTGAAGGACTCCTCGAGTCCTGACCCAATCCTCACTTTTTTGCTTGAATTGGTTTCATCCACCTCGATTTCTTCTATTTCGACTGCTGCTTCAATTTTTGCTTGTTCTTTGTTTGAGATCATTTGATGAATCCGGGCTTCAGAGTTCTTCTTTAGATAGTTGTTTCCTTTTTCAGGTTCTTCGGTTGCTTGCATGGTAGGACGAGGTTGGTCTAGGACTCGATTTGTCTTGTCCACTACCATGACTTGGTTGCTTTCCAGTTCTTCTGGACTTGTTTTGCTTGGTTCTTCCCTTGTACGGGGTCGGTGCTTCTTGGTGCTTTGTTGCTTGCGAAGGACCGTAGCCTTCCTCTTGTTATCTTGATGGGTTTCTGCCATAACTAACCTCTGGTTGTAGCATGTTTCAGCAACTCCGTAATCTCCTTTAATCTCCCCGACTCCCGTCGGGGTTGGGAACTTAATCTTGAGATGGGAGATTGAAGTTATTGCTTGCATCATGGTTAGAGCTGATCTGCCAATAATTCCGTTGTATGAAGAAGGAGCGTTGATCACATAAAACTTGATGACATGAGTCACTTGGTTAGGAGCAGATCCAAAGATCACTGGCAGATACAAAGTTCCTTGGATCGGGACTAAGTTGTGGCCGAAGCCATAGAGTGGGTCTTCTCGACATTCATTTGAGCGGACGCTCCCTAACTGCATTCTATCCACTGTGTGCTTGAAGAGAATATTTACTGAGGAGCCATTGTCTATGAGCATTCTTCTTACTTCATTATCAAAGATGTCCAGAGTGACCACCAAAGCTGCATTGTGATGAGGGTTGACTCCTTCATAGTCCTTGCTGCTGAAGGATATCACCAGGTCTGGGAGTGATTGGATTGAAAGTACTTCTTCGCCGAAGTCCGGGTTCCGGGGTGGGGAGTATGATCCTCCCAGGACCACATTGACTACATTCTTTCCTTTCTTCTGCGCTTCCCCTCTGTTGTTGCCCCGAACTAAGTACTTGTTCATATTTCCCTTTTTCACTTGGTCCTCAATGAAGTACTTGAGTGATAAGCAATTCTCGGTCTTGTGGCCATGGGTCTCGTGATAATCACACTGCCTATTGTAGGACCTGCTCTCCGGAGGAGTTTGCATTGGCTTCGGAGGATAATAGAAAGGCTTGTCTTTGACTTCTTTCAAAATTTCTTCCCGGGTCATGTTGAGAGGAGTCCAGTCCTGCTCCTGCTTCGGCTCCCGAGCTTGCTTCACGGGTCCTGGGTCGCTGTTCGACTCCTGCTTAGGACCAAGTCTTTGGAAAACCGGGTTTGCTTGTCTTTCTTGGCTTTGGTTGCTTTGCTTGAATTTCTTGTCTTGATGGTAACCTCCTTTCGGTCGGTCATCAGTGTTTTTATTCCTGGACCCTCCATTCCGAGTCATTCTCATTGCTTGGAGAACGTCTGTTTCCTTAATGAATCTGGCAGCCATGGAATAAGCTGCTGCCAGACTTTGCGGCTCCTTATTGATTAGCTCCACAATATACCTTTCGTTGTGCTCTGGGTCCAGATTTCTTCTAAAAATGCTTAAAGCTTCCCTTTCATCCAGATTTGAAACTTTATTGATTGCTTCCTGGAACCGGCGCATGTATGCAGAGAGGGACTCATTGTCGTGCTGCCGGATCGTCTCCAGGTGACACATGTGCATTTCGTGCGTTTTGTTCGCTCGAAATCTCCTAAGGAAAGAGGCTCGAAATTCCTTCCAGGAGTGGATGCTGCGGGAGGGGATTCTGCTGAACCATCTCTGGGCCCCTCCCTTAAGGGTTGAAGCGAAGAACCTTGATTTCGTCAAGTCATTGTAGTAGTATATCTGCGCTATCTGCTCAAAGTAGTTCAAGTGCTCCTCCGGGTCTCCCAGACCATCAAAGGAGTCAAAGTTGTAATGCTTCAAGTTCCGCTGCCGGGGGATAGCTTCTAAGGAGTGGCTGAAAGGAGTTAGTGTTTCTCCAATCTCCACTCCTGATTCTCTGTCCATCTTCCTCTGCAATTCATAGATTATGTCTTTTAGGTCCTTCTGCTTCTCTTCTTCTTCATTATCAGAAATCAGCTCCGGAGTAAGGTCTCTCCGGGTTCTTTTGCTCCTAGACTTGGTCAACAGCTTCTCTTCTTCTAATTGTATTCTCTTTTGGATTTTTAGCTCGAGCTTTGCTTCTTCTTCTTTCCTGATTTGCTCCCGGACTTCTTCCAACTTTCTCTGTTTAGCAGCTTCTGCTTCTTTTTTGCCTTGATCTTTTTTGCTTTTCTTCCCCTTGGCTCCAATGCGGTCGAACACAGACCTTTTTGATTGCTGGGAGTCCCCGGATTCCTCCGGCTCCTCCTCTAGTTCTGCCTCTTCTTGGAGGCGGGTCTGCTCCTGTCTGTATAGTCTGATTGCTTCTGCTAGTTCATCACTTGTGAGGTTAGCCATGTGCTCTTCGGCTACCGGGATATTTGTGTACTTGTACTGATTGAGCTCTATGAGGGTCCTGGCGTCCCTGGTGCTTACAATTCTCTCCACTACGGGAGTGTGTGGTGGTTGCTCCTGGAACGTTTCTCTCTCGGCTCCTGGGTCAAGGGCCTGGGAGTGGTCCGGCTCCTGGACCTGAGCACTAGCAGACGGTCTTCCAGAGGTATTCTTTCCTGGCCTTGCCATTTCTCAACAATACCAACAACGAATAACAGCAATATGCCACAGAGAATATCGGTCTATGGTTGCTTTATGAAATCTGTAAAAACTAACCAGAATAACAAGAAAAACTAACAAATAGCTTCTTGGGAGCAGCTTGATAGTACATACTGATAGTACATACAGCTCCTGGGAGGCCTGCTCCTAAGTCCTAACCCCATACAGCTCCTGGGAGGCCTGCTCCTAAGCTCTAACTCCATACAGCTCCTGGGAGGCCTGCTCCTAAGCTCTAACTCCATACAGCTCCTAGGAGGCCTTCTCTTAGGCCCCTAACTCCACGCGGCTCTTGGGAGGAGTAGTCCCGCACGGCACCACTCCTAACAAGCTCAGTCCCGCAAGCAGAACCCTGATAAACCCCAGCACGTGAGACGTTGGCCCGAGCACGTGATGGGGACAACTGTCACACATCAATCATGGGAATAATCAGGGCACGTGTCAGAGGATCCTCAAAACATTCCTCAACCAGTCCCGCGCTGACACGTGTAAAGCATCCACTCCCGCCAGGTGTCCTCCGCTCCCAGAACCAATGGCTATGATTCAAAGGTACCAACCCTAAAACCCTATCCTTGGGCTATAAATAGCCCAAGGAGGTGAGGTTTTGGGGTTAATCATTCTTACACACTCATATACACACACAGCCACCCTACGTTCATATTCATCCTCATCTTCCCAAAAAGCCAGTTCTTATTCTCACGCCGGAGGCGCCGCGGGACTCCAACCCCCCTTCCGGTGTTGTTTTGTAGGAACCCAACCACAGCTACACCTCTACAGCGGCGAAGGATCCAGGACAGCGTCGAAGGAGCAGCCCCGCCACCAGGAGTTTTCCCCGGACCCATTCATTTTCGGTATAAAAATAGGTTAATTAATTTTTGGTGAGTAATTTGGGATATAAAATAATCTGAGTAATATTATATGTCGAATAAAATATGAAAATAGTGTATATAAAGATGAACAGAGTTAACGTTGTGCCACGAGGATTTCCGATAATTCCGCCTAAGAGGGATTGCAATAAATATTTGTTAGAAGATTACTATTACATTTTTCTCTGCAATTCTGTGATGAAGGGTTGCAATTTATGGGGCAACGCACCTACATTTTTGCCAACATAAAAATGATATAGTGGTTCAATTTTATAAAGGAGGTTAATAATTCAACCCGGCCGGACCCGCATGAGTGTATTTAACAAAAAAAAAGTGCAATTTCTTAGCCCAACTATGTCTCAAAATTTTATTGCAGTTGTTGTCAGATGAAATCAGTAGACCAAAGACCAGCTGACTTGTAAAAGCCTCACGCATTATCAGTTCCTAGTTCAACACCAGGTGAGGAGGCATTGCACTCTGAAAAGTGCATGCGATTTTGAGTACTCGATCATATTTCATTAACTTAAACATTCTGCTAATCACACGGGTCTTGCTCTGGTTGACTTTCATTATTGTCTTACAATAACGAACAAGCTATGAGTATTTTCTGCGGTTTTCATTAAACTCCTACGTTTACGTTAGGGGAAAAACCCCACTAATAAGTCTTTGGGATACAGAAGCCCAAAAGAAATAATCTGAATTTGGGAAATTTCATGTTCGATCTGGTTTGTGTATCGCCTAAATTCTAATATTCTTAAAAAGTTAAAAACCTTATGTTGGTCCATAGAGCCCAAAGAGATACTCCCTAGAGTGCCTTAAAAATAGAATTTATTATTAGAAGGCCCAACAATGTTAGTGTAGGAATGAAAACTAAATACTTGAAAGTTGACACATCGCTTGTTAAAGGTTGGATAATTTTGTACATCCATTGTCCGTTTTTAGTTATTATATCTAATTTTTATGTAATTAAATTGGCTGAAATTTGGCTGATATTTATTAACATTATATAATTAAACAAAATAAAAATATTATATTATTAAAAAATACATTTAATCTACTTTAATATATAATTTTCAGTTTTTTTAAAACAATAAGAGATAATATTTAATATTTGGTGAAAAATTGATTAATTAAATCGAAAATAGAAATATGACAACCAAAAAGGCGACACTATTAAATAAGAGTTTGATATAAGTTGATGACTTGATGACTACTGAATATACTTCAACTATATATTACTGAACGATTAATTGAGACCTGACTATAACGAACACAACACCTTATTCACTGATCAGTTCTGTTGAGAAAATAGTTTGATGCATTATGGGGATAATACTGTGTGACTGCTAGTAAGCGGGGTTCTCTAACAGCTGCGCACGAAAGAGACAACCAATTCAGCTTACATGTACGTCTTGACAAGTATTCTCCTTGTAGGGACTGTTACAACTCCCGAGAGGATGATTTATATATCCTTTTCGCATGACAACTGTGAATCCAGTCCATATCATGTATTTGTGTGTTTGGTTTGGTAACAATACAGCAGGTGACTAATTAGCGGAAATAAAGGGTCAATCCGCCGTGTGATAAGGCAGAAATTATTACACTATGATTTATATATATATTGAAGACAGTGTAGTGCGAAAAGTCTATCTTGATCCTCATTTTGTTATACAAATAAATTCAGGGTTGGCATCAATTTCCGGTAATATTTTTAGAAAGTACTGTAGATTAAAATTCATTTAATTAGTATAAGAAATGGTGATATTTAAGTCTAGTTGAATCTTACCTGCTCTGACAATCTTCTTCTCATTTGGATTATGCTGCATGTGAATTTATAAAATTAATGTCAAAACCTTGGTACGTATGATATACAGCTCACTGCTCTTCTTCTTTCTTTTATAGGATTACAAAACTAAAATTATCTATTAACGTGTAACCCAGTTTCAAGAGCTAATGTTTAACTACGCTCTGACGTCAAATTTAATAAGCATTTAATATATATAATAAACTGATTGCTGCCGGAAACCTGAATGATTCGGGTTAGCGTGTATCAACTTTATAGATTTCAAGGACATAGATCTACACTTATCTTATTGTAAGTTAAATAATCAATAGTTTGCATATTTACAACTTTACTTGGTGGAGTTTCATCACAAGTTTGTTAATCCTGGAAAATCGAGAGTTCAAACATATATTATCAAAACATGATCACAGTGTAAATGTGTTCACTTGGATTTATGTAAATTGTTCTCATATAAAGTTGATCTCATTAGGAGAAGAGTGCAATACGTTTCATAGTTGTCAATTATATTTGGAAGGAAAATGTCAAAACTAAATACGTGTGTTTTCATTATAATTATGCTGGTTCTGTAAAAAAACTAATATCCTGTGGACATTTGCGGTTAGGTTGAAAGCTTGGTTTTTTAAAATTATGTATACCAATATTATATATTGAGCAACAGTTTCAAATGTTGTACTCAACAGAAAAGTCTAGTAAAAAACACACTGGTATCCAAAAGATGGAACGCACGTCATTGTAAAGAAGACTTTTGTTGCAGTAGTTTGTTTTATACTACTACCATATATCAAAATGACACGATGAACGACTTATATTACTGAGCTATGGCTCTAATCGGTCGATTTTTCCCGATTTTCCTTTGTCAATAAATTGTTCAAAAAAAAATTTCAATTTTACCAATTTTTGATAAATTATTGATAAATTATTAAATTTTAAAAATATTATCTGATAAATCATAAATTAGTATCTCAACCGAATAATTTCAATTTTCATACAAAAATATTAAACACGACTTTCAGATTGAGGATAAAATTTACATGTAATAACAGTTTTGGATTTCTCTGCATGCTATCAATCTATCAATCTGGTCGATTGGTGTTGTATATTTTTTTTATCAATGCTACCTCTTGTGTTAAAATAATATGATCATTTTTTATCGTAGTGAACCTGCAGCCGCTATCATTCGGGTGCGCACTGAATAAACATCACGGACACCGTTGGAGGCCCACTACAGTAGGCCTATGTGTCAACATTGGGCCAAAGTGTATATGAGCCGAAGATCTGGAGCAGCCCACTAATCAAGACGACGAGGTCTCCTGTCCACAACGTCCACTATCCCCAAAAAGTGAAACGGGCCGAAGAGAGTGGGGAAAGACGTTAACTCAGTTCGGAGGATATATACACGAGAAAAAAGTTTAGTTTTACACACATAATCATCAGTAATCTTTTGTATTCTTAATTACTCATTCCTAAAACCGATTAACTTATTCTCACACCGGAGGTGAATCGGGAGATCATTTCTCGCATTATTCTCTTTGCAAGCTGAAGTCTACTTCCCTGGACGAAGATGAGGTCGGCAGAAATTAGGTTATAACATTTGATACCGTCTGTGGGAATACGGGATTAAGTACTGAGATATGAGATAATGACTAACGGAAACGATGAACAGGGGCCTCCGAGATTCACTGATCTGAGATCCAACCCCACCTTGCAATCTGTGGTTACCCCTCGGAATTTGAAGATAGATTTCGAGGAGGAGGCTGAAATAATCCCGACTCCTGAGGAACAGGCTATGTTGAGGAAGTTGAGAGTTAAGCGAATGGCCAAGGAGAAGGGAAAATCGAAAGAGGCCGAAGAGGCTGAACATGCGAAGGCTAGGAAGAAGAAAGCCGATGCACTGAAACTCAAGGCCATAGAAGGGAAGAGTTGGAACTCGAGGAGAAAGCGCTTAGAGCGTCGCTTGAAGAAACCGAAGGAGCGAAGAGTTCTCGAAAGGAGAAGCGGGTCTACATTGAGGAAGATGAGTTCACAGACTCTAACTCACACCACAGGAGAAGGAGAACGAAGGTCGTTTTGACATCGAACTCTGACAGGGAGGAAGACGACGACGTGTCCGGCACTAGACTTTCCAGGCTAGAAAAGGCCATGTTTGGGGACAGAAGGTTCAACAGGGAACCAGTCGTTACCGAGGAGATTGAGGCCTATCGGCCACGCCCAGGAGAGGAGAAACAGTTTCCAAAGATGACAGAGTTCAATGGGAGGGGAGATCCCGAAGACCATTGTGACAAATATGAACTATTAATGGCTGGCATGGGTCATAGCCAGGCGATGCTATATAAAATGTTCAAAACATACCTGAAGGGGGCAGCATCGATGTGGTACAAATCATACCGGTCACGGTCGATTCACTCCTATGAACAGCTGAAGGGAAAATTCATAAGGCACTACTCACATCTATGCCGGAGAGAGAAGGACACTGAAATCCTCATCAAATGTCGATAGAGGGCGAATGAGTCCTTAGGCGACTATCTATCCAGGTTCAAGGAGGAAGCAGGAATGGTGACCAATTTAAACAAAACCAAAGCTATAGGATACCTAAGTACATGACTGGACCCGACCAAAGGTAAGAAGCTCTTGTCCTCACTTTATGATTATCCCCCTAAGTTCCTTAATGATATATATGTGAGGGGGGAGAATATCCGAAGGAAGATGGAGATTCTGGAGATTCTGGAGATTCTGGAGGGGTATAGAGAGCCCCGAAGAGAGGATCGAAACAGGCGATCCGGACATTTGGACTAATCTCGAGGGTCCAACAACGATCGAAGAGATGACCGTCGGAACGAAGGGAAAAAATTGACGGACAAGGGCTTAAAAAGGCGAAGAGACAGAGATTCGACTGCGTTCTCACCCCTTAAAGCGCCGACCTTAAAGGTTCTCCATGAGATTAAAGGAAAACCAGGCTTCATTCGCCCTGCCAAAATGAAAATGGTCGATCACAAAAAAGAATGCGGACAAGTATTGTGAATACCACCAAGATAAAGGGCATAACACTGATGAATGTTTCCATCTGAAGAAGTTGATAGAAAGAATGATTAAAGAATGCGGACAAGTATTGTGAATACCACCAAGATAAAGGGCATAACACGGATGAATGTTTCCATCTGAAGAAGTTGATAGAAAGAATGATTAAAGTGGGAGAATTAAACGAGTTTGTGAGGGACCTAAGGGACAAATTGGAGAACACTGACACGAGAAACACGAGGCCCGAAGAAAGGTATCGGGGAGAAGTAAAGACTATTTCAGGAGGCAGTGTTCTTGGCCTGGACAACAAGAATGCCAGGAAGAGATATTCTCGGCAAGTCTACAATTTATTTCAGCTCAGCCCTGTCAGACAAGCCATGCCCCTCTCCTTCACTGAAGAGGAGTATGAGGATGTCATACTACCTCATGAGGATCCCTTGGTCATCAACCCCATAATTGGAGAGAACAAGATATGGAAGGTGATGGTAGATGGAGGCAGCTCGACAAACATATTATTCCATTAGACATACACTAAGATGAACTTGGCAGAATAAGAAATGGAGCTGTGTCCAGAGGCACCACTCAAAGCCTTCGGTGGACACCACATCCCTTGTGAAGGTGCAATCACTCTCCCTGTTCTTATTGGTAAAATGCCCTATATTGCTGAAAAGTAGGTCAAATTCTGCGTCGTAAGAGTGGAAAGCAAGTATAATACACTCCTCGGCCGACCATTCTTGTATGCCTTCCAAGCTGTGGAATCCATACCTCACCTCAAGTTGAAGTTCCCCACTAAAAAAGGGGTAGGAGAAATGAGGGGAGACCAGAAAACAGCAAGGATAATTATGCTCTAAGATCTTGACAAAGACAAAAAGTACAAAGAAAGTGATTCAAATGGGAAAAGAAAGCATTTGGAAGCCGAACCAAGTGGGAATAAAAAATTGCTAAACATTGAGTTGGAGAAATTCGGTGCCGACTTGTCATGCCCCATCGCTGAGCCGGAAATCGAAGTGGAAGAGGTCGAACTGTATGCTTGGTGCTCAGGAAAGATGGTCCGTATAGGTAAAATATGGAACCTGGCCTGAAAGAGAAGGTTATCGTAGTAGTCAGACAGTATCATGACGTCTTCGCCTGGTGTCCTGAAGACGTGCCAGGGCTTGATCCGAAGATGGCCAAACATTGTCTTAATGTGAAGCCTGAGGCTAAGCCTGTCCGACAAAAGAAAAGAACTTTTATCGAAGAATGGAAGAAAGTCATTGAAGCCGAAGTGGAGAAACTGCTAGAGGCTAAGTTTATTGAAGAGATTGAGTATTCATATTGGCTTGCCAATCTAGTAGTGGTGAAGAAATAAAACAACAAATGGAGGGTGTGTGTAGATTACACTAACCTCAACAAGGCTTTTCCGAAGGACCACTACCCTTTACCAAGTATCGATCAGCTGATAGATGCCACGGCCGACCATCAGGTCCTCAGCTTCTTAGATGTTTTCTCGGGATACAATCAGATAGCCATGAACACGGCAGATATCCTGAAGATAGCTTTTATTATGTTGAAGGGGACTTATGCTTATATCAAGATGTCTTTCGGACTCAAAAACACGGGGGCAACCTTTCAGTGCATGTCAACAAGGTGTTTAAAGAACAGATCGGCCGCAACATGGAATGTTATGTAGATGACATTATTGTTAAGTTGTTTTTTTGGGATCATGTCGAAGATCTCCGAGAATGCTTTGAGACTTTGAGGAAGAATAACATGAAAATCAACCCGAGTAAGTGCACGTTTAGAGTGGCTAGTGGAAAGTTCCTGGGTTATCTAGTAAGTGAACGGAGCATTGAAGCCAATCCAGAGAAGATAAAGGCGGTAGTGGACATGGAGCTGCTGAAGTGTATCAGGGACATCCAAAAGCTGACAGGACGACTAGCAACACTCCGGCGCTTCATATCGAGGTCATCCGAAAAGGTCTTACCTTTCTTTGATGTACTCAAAGGGCTCGAAAGCTTTTGAATGGGGACCAATGCCAAGAAGCCTTCGAACAAGTAAAAGAATATCTAACTAAGGCCCCTCTACTGATGAGGCCGAGTCCGAAAGAAACGCTGCAGCTTTACCTCGCCGTGTTCGACCGAACTCTAGGTACGGTACTGGTGAGGAACATGAGGGTAATCAACACCCTGTTTTTTATGTGTCCCACATGCCGAGGATGCTGAAACCAGGTACCCCAATACTGGAAAATTCGCATATGGGATGGTCATGGCCACCTGAAATTGCGACATTATTTTCAAGGAAGGACTGTGCAGGTTGTGACCGATCAACCTCTTAAGAAGATTTTAACAAGAGCTGAAGCCTCGGGGAGAGTGGTCACCTGGGCGATCGAACTAGGCGAATATGATTTAGAATATGTTCCGAGAATGTCTATCAAAGCACAAGCATTGGCCGCCTTCATGGTAGAATGCACCTTCTCGAAACAGAAGGACCTGATGCCCGAAGAGCAGTTGATCCGACAACCAGGAAAGTAGAAACTTTTTGTTGATGGATCAGTGGCAGGGTCAAAGTGTGGGGCGGGTCTAATATTTTCATCTCCTGATGGGTTTGAGATATGTCAAACCATTCGGTTCACTTTTTCCCTCACCAACAATGAAGCAGAGTACGAAGCCCTCCTGGCCGGGATGAATTTGGAAAAGAATTTATAAGTAAAGCACTTAAGAGTGTTCAATGACTCTATGTTGGTGGTAAAACACTTCTCAGGAGAGTACGAGCAAAGGGACCCAAGAACCCGAGCCTATGCTGCCAAGGTAAAAGAACTATCTCTTTCTTTTCTAACATTTGAACTGAGCCAGGTTGATAGGGAAAATAACAGCAGGGCCGATGTATTGTCCCGTCTAGCTTCGGTCGAGACTCAAAGTCTTATTGGCTCCATCTACCTATCCAAAGTTAGGACCCCCTCGATCGAAAAAAAATAATGCATAGAAATTTATCAAGTAATAACATGGATGACGCCGATCATCGCCTTCTTGGAGAAAGGTTGCCCCTCAGTAAGAAAAAGGCACAAAAAGTCAGATATCGGGCAGCAAGAGGTCAGCCTCATCTCCACTCCTTCGCTGCCTGGACACCGAAGAGCAGAAACTTGCTCTAGAAACTGTCCATGAGGGCATCTATGGCGAGCACCTTGTCAGAAGGGCCTTGGCCTTTAAGATTTTCTGACAAGGCTTTTATTGGCCGATAATGAGGGCCGACGCTCACCTGTACGCGAAGAAATGCAGACAATGCCAGCTATTCAGCCCTATCCCGAAGCAAGCCCCTAGAGGAAATGGCTTCAGTCTTAAGTCCCATCCCATTTGCAATGTGGGTGGTATACATTGTGGGGATTTTGCCGACAAGTACCAAGCAAGTAAAATATTATATTGTGGCTATCGGCTATATGATTAAGTGGGTCGAAGCTCGTCCTTTATCCACCAAAACTGAGGAAGCGACAAAGAAATTCATGCTGGAATAGGTCATATTGAGGTTTGGAATCCCTAAAATATGTGTCTCTGATAATGGCACTCAGTTCATCCCCAAGGCAATGGAACCATCGAAGCTGCCAGCAAGATTATTTTTTATGACATTAAGAAGAGATTGGGTGAAGCAAAAGGAATGTGGACCAAAGAGCTGCCTTGGGTCTTGTGGGCTTACCGAACGACACCAAGATCGTCCACAAGAGAAACTCCCTTCAGGATAGCCTATGGGACAGACGCACTATTGCCAATTGAAGTGGGTCTCGAGTCTCATCGGACTGAAATTTTTGATATAGAAAGCAACGAGGTCGGTCTACGAGCCAACATAGACCTCTTGGAAAAAGAAAGGGAAGCGGCCTATTAGATGAATATGAAATACCAGCTTCAGGCCGCCCAATACTACGACTCAGGAGTTAAAAAATGAAGAATTTTTGTGGGCGACATGGTACTTCAGGAACTAGCTACATCTATGCCCACCAAGCAAGGCAAGCTTCAGCCTAATTGGGAGGGTCCTTACACAGTTTCTGAAGTGATCAGACCGGGAACATATAAGCTGAAGACCATGGTCGGGGAGCCCGTTTAAAACACATGGCATGCCTCTAGGCTCCGAAAGTATTTTCAGTAAGGCATACGAAGCCCTGCCAGTTTTTCATTTTATCTAATTCCGTCATTTAATTCTGCATTGCAATTTAAATTCTCTAAGAGAGATGCATGTACCACATTGTATGAACATTTATTTAACAAATAAAGCTACATGTTTTAGTCTCCAATATATTTAATTCATATTTAACAATGAATGATACACTTCTAGTTATATGCTTTGAATTGGAAATACAGCCTTCGGATAAGGACAATATATTAACCAATATTATACTTATCTGAAGACATATCTTATATTTGTAAAAAAAATCTAAGGCCCGGAATGGAGGCCGAAGAAGAAAAAAAATTCAAAAATTCACTAAGGCCCAGAATGGGGGCCGAAGGAGAAAAATTCCTATATTTCACTGAGGCCCAGAATGAAGGCCAAAGCAGTGAAAATTTTAAAATTTTTCCGAGGCCCATAATGGATGCGGAAGAAGAAAAATTCTTATATTTCACTGAGGCCCAGAATGAAGGCCGAAGCAGTGAAAATTTTGAAATTTTTACGAGGCCCAGAATGGAGGCGGAAGGAGAGAAATTCCTATATTACACTGAGGCCCAGAATGAAAGCCGAAGCAGTGAAAATTTTGAAATTTTTCCGAGGCCCAGATTGGAGGAAGAAGGAAAAAAATTCTTATATTTCACTGAGGCCCAGAATGAAGGCCGAAGCAGTGAAAATTTTGAAATTTTTCCGAGGCCCAGAATGGAGGCGGAAGGAGAGAAATTCTTATATTTCACTGAGGCCCAGA
This sequence comes from Apium graveolens, assembly GCF_009905375.1. Lineage (NCBI taxonomy): Eukaryota > Viridiplantae > Streptophyta > Magnoliopsida > Apiales > Apiaceae > Apium > Apium graveolens. The sequence goes on along the minus strand of NC_133648.1, from coordinate 104,812,298 downwards.
ATGGAGGCTGAAGGAGTGAAAAGAATAGAGGCCGAAGAAGAAAAAAGTTTTAAAATTTTCACTAAGGCCCAAAATGGAGGCCGAAGGAGTGAAAATTTTGAAAAAATTTCGAGGCACAGAATGGAGGCCGAAGGAGAAAAATTCCTATATTCACAGAGTCCTAGAATAGAGGCCTAGGCATGTCAACGGAGCGTGGATCCGATCCGATCCGGGTCCTTTTTACTGGATATGGACTGGCCTGGAAATTATCTGATCCGCAACCTGATCCGATTAGGGAGATCCGGATAATAAATGGATTGGATATGAATTTAAGTCAATCTGATCCGGTTATCCATGACCCGATTTATTTAATTATACATTATATTATAAATAAATATATAATATAATATAACATAATATAATTTTTTTTGCTAAATAAAAAATTTATTATGTAAAATAAAAGATAAAATAAAATAAAATAAAATAAAGATAATATATTTATAATAAATAGTATATAATCTAACATCTAAGTATCTAACTAGTTGACAGGCCTAACCCTAAACCTAATACTTATAACTTGATTTTATATGTTCCTGATTCAAGTTTCATGCATGACCGACAACTCTAATCCTAAATCAAATCTTAATATTCATTATTAAATAATGGTACATTTTCTTTCTTTGATTTTCCTATTCAACAATATATCTGCTGATTAGAATGCAGTTTTGTTGATTATTTTTGTTTTGGATGCATCCATCACATTTTAAGAAGTTCAATATAATGAACCAAAACTAAACTTACTAGCTCTCAAGCCATTTAAGATGAAAATGCCTTATTTCTTGTTGTTGCTGCATACACACAACTGTTAATGCCTAGAATCTGGTATTAATTTAGCCTGTAGTATAGTTATTCTGATCTGAATTTATTAATCTGCAATATAGGGAATTTAATGCTCGTGCATGTTTTTTCTAATTGTGTACATGTATTTTCTTTTAAATTCTATAGAGAAGAACATCAAATTAAAGATATAGTTTTACAAGGTAAGATAAGTGTCCTATTGTTCATGTTAAATAAGGGTGAGTGTTGATAGGATAAAATTTATTAGTAAATATAAATGAATTAATGGATATCCGAAATCCGATCCGTTATCCATTATAACTGGAGCGGATATGGATTGACATATGAAATATCCGGGTTGTGACCCGATCTGATCTAAATTCGATAAACTTAAATGGGTTTGGATATGGATTAAGGCGAATTCGAATCCGATCTGTTGAAAGGCCTATAAAGGCCGAAGCAGTGAAATTTTTTAATTTTTACTAAGGCAAAATTTTATGCCGAAGAAGTAAAAATTAAAATATGCAGAAATGACGATAAAATTTTAAGTTACATAAAGAGAGCCTAAAGGTAAATATAAGTTGGTCCAAAAGCAGAGATAATCCAGCCTGAAGGCAATAAGTTTGCAGACAAATTCGGATAAAAATACAGATAAATTATTCTGAAAGATCTTCATCGGGATTAGAGGAAATGATCAGCGGCTCATCAGTATTTGCACGGCCAACGGGATCTTCCATGCCGACATCCAGCAGAAGCTTATGATCCCAGCCTTGGTCGGCAGCCTTGAGGATGGCCTTATCGTAGCCCATCTGGAAGCAGCGCTCTTCCATTCGCTCCAGCGTCTTCTTCTCCTTACGGAGCATCTTCCCGGTTGTCTTCAGCTGAGCATTCTGTGGTTCAACATGCTTCTTTATACGGGCCACCTCCTCCTCCAGGTTCCATTTGTCAGTGGATAGGGCCAAAGTCTGACCTTCGGACACCTCCCGGGCTCTTTGCTCCCGCTCGAGATCTTCCTCGGCCTTTGTACACCGAGTTTTAAGCTGACTGGCCACCGTCATCTGAGCTTGCGCATCCCGGACTTTGTCGGCTATGGCATCCGCCCAAGGAACAGCCTGACATAAAAGTGAGGGATGAAGGATAAGTACAAGCCAAACATTAAAGGGAAATTAGAAAAAAAGAAAAATGAAGCATACCATTGAGAGTCGAGCCATCAATTCGGTGCACGCCTCGGTAAGGTCCACCGCTGCATAGACCTTCTTGTCTTTTGGCAACATGAGGTCGCGGCAGAGGTCTGGTCCGACTTTCCTAGCCTGAAGGGGAGCCCTCGTCACCATAAAATCCGATAAAAGGACGCCCCACTTCGGGACGTAGGTCTCGATGACATCGCCGTCATGTTCCCTTCCCCTTTTGCGAGGGTTGGAAGGATCATTAGAGGCTGCTGATCGATTTTACCCAGTTAACTCTAAAAAAGGAGTGGGAGAGTGGGGAGGCGACTAGAGCGGAGCTCGGGCATCGGCATCTTCGCCGTGTGAAGTGCCAGAAGCATCCCTTTCCAAGGCAAGCTTTTCTTCAGCCTTTTTCCTCTTTCTTTCCAGGAGTGCTTGTCGGGAAGACACTGCAAAAAATAAAATAAAAGAAAGGTCAGGAGTTAAAGCAACAGGATGAAATAAATTTACAGGCAGAAAAGAAAAAACATATAAGGAAAAGGTGTTACCACTACCCCATGTAAGTCCTTCATGTCAAATTGTTTGAACAACCACGCCTTTACTGATGACAACATCTCAACATTGTTTCCAATGAGTAAAATATCATCTAAATATAGTACTAGAAAAACCACTGCATTACCTTCACTTCTCTTATACACGCACGTTTCGCTTGGATTTGATCAAATCCATATGACTGGACTGCCTGATCAAAATGAATATTCCAGTCTCTAGAAGCTTGTTTAAGTCCATAAATAGACCTCTTAAGCTTACATACCAGATGCTCTTGGCCTTCCTTAATGAATCCTTTTGGTTGCTGCATATAGATGGTTTCTTCAAGACTTCCATTAAGAAAAGCTGTCTTGACATCCATTTTCCAAATCTCATAATCAAGATGAGCTGCTATAGATAAAAGAATACGGATTGACTTAAGCATGACTACCGGTGAAAAGGTTTCCTCATAATCGATACCTTCTTTCTGAGTATACCCTTTCGCAACAAGTCTTGCTTTCCAGGCTTTCACCTTTTTATCTAATCCCCTCTTTTTCTTGTAGATCCACTTACATCCAATAGGTTTTATACCTTTGGGTGGTTCCACGAGCTCCCAGACCTGATTAGAATACATTGATTCTATCTCAGATTCTATCGCCTTTTGCCAAAGATCTGCATCTTTGTCTTGTACTGCCTCTTCGTATATACGGGGATCATCATCATGTTCACCAGGGACCAAGTCGGAAAAATCTCTCAAAAATATGAATCTATCAGGCTGTTGAACAACCCTCCCACTACGACGAGGCACTGGTGCAGTATTAGTGACAGGTTGTACATTATGTTGTGGTTGTTCTACTTGTACTACAGTTTCATGGGTATTATTTGTCCCTCCCACTAGTTCCTCTAAAATGACACTACTCATGGGTTTGTGATTCATTATATAGTCCTCCTCCAAGAATCTTGCATTGGTGCTAACAATGACATCCCGATTCTTTGGACTATAAAATAAATATCCTTTCGTTCCCATGGGGTAGCCTACAAACAACCTTACTTCTGTACGAGATTCTAACTTAGTCGCGTTCTTATTCAGCACATGTGCTGGACAACCCCATATTCGAATATGTCTTAGACTCGGTTTATCCCCGGTCCACAATTCTAAGGGGGTTTTAGGAACCGACTTAGAAGGTACTAAGTTCAGAAGATAAGCTGCTGTCTCTAAGGCATGTCCCCAAAACGACTTGGGTAAATCCGAATAACTCATCATCGATCTAACACTCTCTAAAAGAGTCTGGTTCCTTCTCTCTGCTACACTGTTCTGCTGGGGTGTGCCTGGTGCAGTTAACTGGGATTCTATCCCATTTTCTGATAAATATTCCCTAAATTCTCCAAGCAAGTATTCGCCACCACGATCTGATCGTAGTGACTTGATACTTTTATTAAGTCGCTTCTCCGTTTTAGCTTTGTACTTTTTGAACTTATCAAAGCACTCAGACTTACGGTGCAACAAATAAACGTACCCATATCTAGAATAATCATCAATGAAAGTGACGAAATATTCATAACCACCTCTTGCTTGGATATTCATGGGTCCACATAAATCAGAGTGAACCAATTCTAACAGTTGTTTGGCTCTATTCCCTTTTGCCTTGAAAGGCCTATTAGTCATTTTACCTTCCAAGCAGGATTCACAAACTGGAAATGGCTCCACTGCCAATGAGCTTAAAGGCCCGTCTACTACCAGTCTTTGAATCCTCCTCAAGTTAATATGACATAATCTCAAGTGCCAAAGATATGTTTGGTTCAAACTAGAAGGTTCCTTTCTTTTAGTAGAGTTAGAAGATGTGTTGTTCAATTCCCTAAATTGCAGTTGCAGTACAGGTTGACTAGGATTAATTATATACAAATTGTCTTGCAATGTACCAGAACATAAAATTCATTTATTCATCATAATAGAAACATTACGATCCAAACAAACATTATAACCGTCCAAAGCAAGTTTAGAAACCGAAATTAAATTCCTTCTAAAAGAAGGTACATAAAGACAATTGTTCAAAACCAAAATCCTATCAGAACCAAAAGATAAATGAATAACTCCTACTGCAACTACTGCTACTTTCGTAGCATCTCCCATGAACACATATAGCTCCCCATCTCTAAGCATTCTGGATAGTTGGAACCCCTGCATAGAATTACAAACATGATCAGTGGCTCCTGTATCTACACACCAAGTGCTCGTAGATATAGCCGCTATAAATGTTTCTGTAACTAGAGAAAGAGACATACCAGTATTGTTTGTCTTCTTAGGAAGAGGACAATCATGTTTCTAGTGACCTGACTATTTGCATCTGAAGCACTTTCCCTTAGGCTTTTTCACACCACCCTGAACTCCCACTGCCTTCACAGCTTTCTGTGTCTGAGCCTTTTTCTTCTTCTTAATACCTTTCGGCTTAGAGGAAGAACCTTTCTCAGCCACATTCACTTGAACACTCTGCCGAAATAATTCTTCAGCTGCCTGAAATTCTGTCAGTAGTTCCGCGAGACTATACTGCCTCTTGTTCATGTTGTAATTCAAGCGGAACTGCTCAAAACTCTTGGACAAGCTCATAAGGATAATGTCAATCTGGGTTTCCCCGTCAAGTTCAGCACCAAGGATCTCTATCTCATTCAGATGCGACATCATCTTGAGAACATGATCCCTTACAGGTGTGCCTTCAGCCATCTGAGTGTTCATTAAAGCCTTCATGGCTACTTGCCTAGCAGCCCTATTCTGATCTCCAAAAAGTTCCTTGAGATTAAAGAGCATATCCGAAGCAGTGGCCATAGACTGATGCTGATGCTACATGTAACACCCCCAGATCCGGGGTCGGGGATCCGGGTTGTCACGGTCTTTCTTTCCACAATATCACTTTACTTAATTAATAATAATAACCTTATGCTGTGACCCCACACTAACACACACCACAACCCGTTATAGTCTCAGAGATGAAATTGAAATAAGTACAAGTCTTTGAGTCCACAATTTAAAAGTTATTACAACCCAAAACGATTACTTGATAAATTTACAGTTAATTGCCATTATCTGCCACAAGTTATAATTATACATAATTGATTCTCAAAAGTAGATGGTCTGATCTACAATAGATCTACCTCTGCAGCTATAGCAGCTACAACATCATCGGGAAGACGCGGGACGCTTCCCACGCGCTTGCGCTGGGTCTGCTGGAGTCTGGCCATCTTTCCTAACTGTTGTTGTGTGATGAAGAAATAAAGCAAGAGTGAGCCTTACAGCTCACAAGATAATATATAGTGATAACAATAATGTAAGTATCTAAATGGATACTTACTAAAATCTTTTACCAAGTGTAAGATAATTACTTACTAGATATAAGTAAAAACAAGGGATGAAGTTACCAAATACTTCACTATACTTATATCATTTATAAAGCTACTTGAACTACCACTGTTCAGAGTATAAAGAGTTTTCAACAGTTCATCACATAGATGAGACTACAAGACAAGATTTGAATAGATTAAATCTTTGAAATTTTATTAAAGGAAATGAAGTCATGATATACTTCATTAAGTTCTGATATATATATATATATCCACATATACATCTTCTTTATACAATTTCCTGAAAACCTCTGTCATGTAAAGTATGAACAGAGTTGCAATATCCAATAAATTTGGAAAGGAAAAGAATTTTGGCATAAACCAGATATCTTGCTGATCAGGCAAAGATACCCATAAGTAACCTTTTCTACTAGTAGATGGACGAATTCCCCACTGGTCATCACCCTGGTCTCAATGGGACCTTATGCTGGACTGCCACTCAGCCACTTATGCATTTGATGGACTCCCACTGAGCCACTTACACTATCATGGACGCCCACTGAGCCCATGTTGCTTATGCCGACTCAATAGATGGACTTACTTCCCGAACGTTGGGTAAGTAATCAATTCATTTACCAAAACTGCAACCTTGTTGCGAATATAAAATACACCACAGAGCCGGATCCCTCAGGTTTTGAGCGAGTATTTAAATCCCCTTAAAAAGGAAGATCTTAAATATAAAAATGAGTTTTGGGATCCGCTCTAACTTTTAAAAATCATTTTGAAGACTCGAAAACATTTTATAGAGTGTTTGGAGTAAAGCTGATTTAATGAAGTAAATCAGTCCCCAGAATATTTAGAAAATGACTGAATATTATTATTTAAATAATATTCCCATAAAGAATAATCTTTATAAAAATAATTGAAGTATAAGTATTAAAACTTATACTTGAAACGAGTATTAAATAACCAAAGATATACTTATATGAAAGTATTATCTTTATTTGAATAATCGAAAATAAGTTTGATTATTGACACCTTATTCTTTAATAAAATAAAGAATATACCTCAGCAAATAATCGGAGTCATAGATCCTCAAATGAATATTCAAATAATATTCATTAAATAATATAAACTGAGTCATAAGCCCTCGAATGAATATTCAAAATAATATTCATTAATAAAATAAAAGGAGTCATAAGTCCTCGAATGAATATTCAAAATAATATTCATTTAATATAAAGGAGTCATATGCCTTCGAATAATATTCGAAATAATATTCAATAATAAAATAAAGTTAAAGTTATCGAATAAACCTTATTCGATTAATAGTTTTGAAAACTATGACCATATATATATATATATATATAAGTATATATATATATTTATATCCATATATACAAAATCTACTCGGGATCCTCGACTCCCGGTTTTAGAAAATATTTCCACCTTTGGGTCCCTATACTAAGGGTATATGCAAATTACCGCTATCCTCTAGCATAGGTATTATCAACTGAATCAACAGATATATATGGAAAGAATGTGAAACAGACATGCATATATATATACCATAGCAGCATGCTTCAATATATTGCATCATTTGCTAATTAACCAACATGCATCTATCGCAAGATAATGCAAATACATATATTCATCACAACAACAGTTATAACGGGTAGAAAACTTGCCTGAGCGACTTGGGGGTGAGAAAGGCTCGGGACGAGTCTGATAACCTATAAACAACAAGTAAGTTGGAATTAAACCAAAATCACTTGTAAATCTATACTTTAACTAACTTAGACTCTAACGCTTGTTTTGCGCTCACTGATTCGCTTAAGTCACTCGGGTACCCTCGGCTCCACCATTTTTAATAATTTAACCTTTACAAGTTTTAAAGCAATTCCTTCGCGAGTGCCTTACCAACTGCCTAACACACTTACCATAAATGTTTCATACATTAATTAACCCTTTTTGGTCTTTAACCTATGTTTCAAAGTAAGGCGAGGGAAAAAGTTTCGTTCGCGAAACGCCGTTACTTGAAACGGTCGTTTCTCCTAAACCGTGCATCGGAATCGAACGAACTACATATCAAAACGAAGCTCGTAACATGAGCTATCTAAACATGGCAGTGGTCATATTCTAGCAGGGGGTTCTCGGGTCCTAATGCTATGCACAAAAACAGTCCAAAGAAAATCGGACGTTACGACGGCTATGTTTACGCGATTTCCAATATTTTAAACCATTCAAAACCCTCCCAATTCAACCTCAAATCCAACATACAACCAACATCCATCCTTATCACATCATAACAACCCCAACCAATTCAATTTAATCATTTATACTTATGCCTAAGCTTAATTTAACCATACTTAAGTTCTTTTCATCAAAACCTCAACATTTACCATTCCATTTCACTACCATTTCAAATCCCAAACTCTAATCACAACAACAAGCTACAATATCATCATACTAATCAAAATCATCTTATAATATATAGGAATCTAGGGTTTGGAGATGGTATACCTTCCTTGAAGTGGTGGGAGGAGCTAGGAAGCCTTAAGAAGCTTTGAGAAGTCTTAGGAAAGCTTGGATCTTCAAGAAAAACAAGAAAAACTTCAAGTTAAAAACTTGAAAACACTATTCATAGTCTTCTTCTTTGATTAAATGAAGAAGATTGAGAAGGAATTAATGGCTTAAACTCATGATATAGCCCTAACTAAGCATGAAGATGGTTAGGGAATTATCTTACCAATTTAGGAAGCTTGGATCTTTGATTTTGAATTTTTCTTGCCTTTTGAATAGTGAAAAGCCGTGAGCAATGAAGAACTAATGCCTTGGTTCTTTTTGATTTTTGATGAAGAATGAATTTACTTGGCTTGGTTGCTTGGTTTTTGTATTTGATTTAGTCAATTACCTTTTTGCCCTTGAATTTGTGTGGTTACAAAGCCACCACACCTCCTTCCTTCCCATGTCATGCTTATGTCATCCTCATGATGTCATCCTCCCTTCCTTGTCCTCTTTCTATTGGTTGGATGACATCATTCCCACTAATCCCTTTGATTAACTTCCTAATCGTTTGCCTAATGACCGCTGATCTGTTATACGGTTCGCTTAACTTTCGTTCTCGTTTATCGTTTGAAGGATCATACCCGGGATCTTATTACTTAGGTTCCCTTAACCTTTCTCAATACATTATATTCCTTTTTATGATCCTCTATTATAATCCTTTAATTTAAATCCTTTTTATCATGTTACCTTATACTCAATTCTCTCCGTATCTTGTGGATTTCCGGGAAAAACCAAAGTGTTCGGAATTGGATTCTGACGATCTTTGCATACACTTATATACTTCGTAGAGTACTAATAATATCCCAGAATATCCATAACAGAACCCCTACATGGTGTGGCGTGAAAAGTTTCTTCATTCAGCTAAAACACTATTCACAAGGGTTACAAAAAGTTGAAAATTTTGGGGTTATTACACTGCAAAACACCCGACATTGCTGCCAGAATGTAACATCGCGACATCTCATCAGCCTTAATCCACCGTTTATAATACTCTTTCTCATCTTCAGGAGCATCAGCAGCAGGCTGTTCAGGCTTGGGTTCATAAGTGCAAAACTTGTACTCCTCAGCAGTCAACACAATGTCCAAATTTCATTTCCATTCAATATAGTTAGGTCCGGTAAGTTTGTTATCCTTAAGTATGGTGAATAGTGGATTAAAGCCCATTTTATCATGAGAATCATGCATAAAAACATCACATAAATAAGGGTGCATCAATTATTAAGATCTAAATTATTAAAATTTAATGCACTAACATCTAAACACCATAAGCTTCTGGTACGCCACGATGTGTGACATGTATACCACCTAATTTTGTTTAAATGTTACTTCGGTCCTATTACTAAACAATATGCCACGTTGGGGTGGACTATATTATTTTTCATAGCTAAGTGTATACCATCATCAAATCTTAAATTATTCGAAATCTATGGAACTTGGTACGCCACGATGGGTGGCGTGTATACCTTCCAATATTCGTAATTTTGCCTTGAATAGAATACTTCAATTCAATATTCATCAATGGTTTAATTTTCAGGTAGTGGAGGAGTCACATTGGTCTCGCTTAAAACCCACAGCCTTACAAGTTCGATGAACCCGTTTTTGACAAAATCGCCCCAAATCAGAAATAAAGAAAATCCGTATTTATTCCTTTCAAAATTTATTAATTTAAGAAGTTTGTTCTAGTAATTTCTATAACATTCTAGACACCATAAATTACTTGCCACGATGGGTGACGTATATATAATTTATATTCGTCTTTATGTTAAATTACCTACAACCAATAATGGAGACCATGGGATTTAATTTCATATTAATTCCCTCTCCCACTTAGAATTTTTTTTATTAAAATTGAGGAATTTTAAAATTAAATGGGGCCCTATGTTGTTATAATTATGTCTAATCATGCATTCAAAATACACACATAATTTTAGCAACATATAACATTTAATTAAAGCAATAAATAAATTTTATGTCCATGTCGTCCTAATTAACTTAAACATGCAATTTTAAAAGAATTACACACATAATTAACGACACACATAATCAATAAATTAAAGCAATAATTAAAATTTAATGGAAAAAAATTTCCACTATTATGGCCCTTGAAAAAAAATCCAGCTCTCAAAAAAAAAATCTGCCCCAAGCGCGCCCCGACGCCCCAGCAACCCCAGCAGCCCCAGCTGCCGCAGCGGCCCCAGCAGCCCTAGCTGCCGCAGCGGCCGCAGCGTGCACGCCTGTTGCTTTTCTGTGAGTTTTGTTTTGATTTTGTTCGATCCAAACATCAACAGCAGCCCCTTGTAATCGCACAGCGGAACAAAAAAACTACTGGAATTGATTTCCGATCGCACATAACTATTACAAAATACCCGAAACAATTACAAAAAAAATAGATCTAATACAAAACTAATTTTGTAAAATTTATTCTAACACGATCAACCCTCGTGTAAATTATAACCACGATTAAACCACGTGGAAACCAAAACAAAAATTAACCACGATTAAACCACGTGGGATCCAAACACATAATTAAAATATACATGGCCATAATAGTGGATTAACAACCTGCATCAAAACCAATACAAGCAAAACACTATATACACGCATATATAATTACGACATGGACATTATATCATAAAACGTAGAACCCATTACCAGGCTCTTGATACCAATTGTTGGGCTTGCTGAGCAGGCCTAACTCCACATTAGTATGATATTGTCCGCTTTGGGCCGAGCCCGCACGGGTTTGTTTTTGGGTCACTCCCAAAAGGCCTCATTCTAATTGGAGTTATCTGGCTGCTTATATTCTAGCAAACTTCCCCTCCCACAAATGATATGGGACAACTCCTAACAATCTCCCCCTTCACACATCGGGCCCGACACTTGTCGATTCTGCCTCCTTCAGTGTGACCAGGCTCCCCCTCGACCCATACTGAAAGTCCATCTGGCTATCTGCTCCCCCTAGGCCCATACTGGAAGGCCCACCTGCCTTTTCCTTGAGCCCATTCTGGGGCAAGCCCATCTACCTCTTCCTAGGTCCATTCTGGAGCCCACGTGAGATTGTTATGGACCGTTTATAACCTGAAGCTCTGATACCACTTGTTGGGAACCACGGACTTAGGGTGTTACTACGTTTTACGATAAAGATTACGAAAAGAGGATTACCTTGTTAATGGTTGATTCCACGCTCTTCTATTGTATTCCCAAATTCCCTTGAGCAAAGTGTGGCCTCCGTCTTCTCAAGTTATCCTCTCTTCTTGCTCCTTGGTGGCTACAATATGTTTTCACATAAAATTGCCAAGCAAGAAGAGAATAAGAATATATATAGGCTACAATAAGGACCATGGATAATTAGGTTGGGCCTTCTAATTACATCTTGAGCCTAGCCCAATGTAATTAAATATTAATTCAATCCACTAAAGAATTAATATTTGCACTACCTTTCCTAATACTATAATTTAATTAATTCGGTTCTAATATTATTTGCTTATTAAATTCCCCATGTTTAAAATATCATATGTCCATTAATTAAATAAATTACTGATAATTTATTTAATTAATATCTTTTATCCTTGGTCATCCACTCAACCTTTATTTAATTATGCCAGAATAAATTCCACCTGCAGGATTTCACATAATTAAATCTTTTTGAGCTTTCAAGGGGACATCATTAACCCGAATATTATCAGGACATGGATTCCTTCAATAAATAATATCCACCATGTATATAATTCCATCACCCAAAATATAATGATATAATTCAAAAGAATTATTTCATATATAAATCAAAGCATGTAAATAATATACACGTGTCAATTACTATTTCCGGATTAAGAACCTAAGCATTAATAATAACATAGAATCTTAGTTCTCCTTCTTAATCAGTATCAAGGGAACAATTCTAAATGTGATCATGTTCAATATACATAAAGTATACTAGCATTATTTATTAGTCAATATAAACTAATCTAAATAATACTACAGCCATACCAGTGGATTGTCCAACACCACCTGTGCTGTGAACCTTATTATATTATATAACCGTATTTAACAATCTAATATTCTGTATCCCATTTGATACTAGATTGTTCACAATATATAATATTAGACAACATGTAAACATTCAAATGATTCTCAAATAAACTGGCCAGAAATAAATGTACATACTTCAAATAAATATTTTCAGTATACACTAACAAAGACCGCTTCGGAGATACCGATGGCACGGCCTCCGCACCCTAAAGGGACCGGGGGCAACTGAAGATACGGTCCGAACTTTTGGGTTGGTAGAGATAGTAAGCCCCCCTCGGAATCTGATATTTTCCGTGTAACATCTCTATGTCTGCAGACCTCAGATGTGTGGGGTTGTTCGCAGGCGGGAAAGAAATAATATCGCTGAAGTGGGCCGGACCGCTAGGTACCGGAGGACCTCCCACAGATATCTGATCCATAATCCTGCAGTCAAAAATGAGGAATGTCACTTGTGTACTCGGACCAATTGATTGAAGAAAAGTAAAAATTATGTGAAGGCGGCCAACTACAATAGGCCAGGGTCGGTCTGGGGAACTCGAGGGATCGGCTCCCAAGGTGTGTTCTGAAGCTTGGACGTCCCGAAGGATACCCAAGGCTCACAACACGCCTGCATGCCATCTTTAAATCGCGACTGGGCCCCAAGTGAAAAAGAAAAAAGAAGAAGAAGAAAGAAAATAAAAAGAAAAGGCGAAATGAAGACCTAGGTGCCGAAGTATGTTCTAAAGGCTGAAGACTATTTCAAGGTATGAAAACACCGGAGAATGTTCAAACCCAGAAATAGGCCACTTTTCCTTCACTAAAAGGCCTCCTAAAAGCTACTCAACCCATAGAAATGGTAAAAAGGAAGAAAAGGGACAGAAAACACGCCCTATCAATACTCTACGCTATACAGGAGGTGCATGAAAAGTGTATACCCAAAAAACTGAAAATATGGAACAATAAAGTAAAAATAGAACCGCTTACTTGTGTTTGAGAAGTGCAAAGGTTGTTGATGGAAACTTGATCTTGTATGGCCCGTGATTGGATGCCTAGAGTTGCTTCTTTACGCAGAGAGTTTTGTAATCTCAGAGAAATGAAAAGTAAAGAGTTGTAATAGAAAGGGGATATATATAGGGAGGGAATAGGGACATGACCCTTGAGATTTCTTGTCCCAGAGATGTTGGTTTTAAAAACCAACGGGTGAGATCCTGCCGTTTGGAATTCAACGGTCAAGATGAGACTCGCATGTCTTGAAATGGATAACTGTCATCATTAAGACAGTTGCCATCATTAAGACAAGCGCGGTTCCCCAAGCGACGTTCACTGCTGAAAATTGCTTGTGGGCCGAAGCGTTTGGACTTCATCTCCAAAATTCGTTATCAGCCGAAGCCCAGGGACATGTTGGAGGCCCACTACAATAAGCTTATATGTCAATATTGGGACGAAGTATATATGGGCCAAAGATCTGGAGCAGCCCACTAATCCAGGACGACGATGTCTCATGTCCACAACGCCCACTATCCCCCAAAAAGTGGAACGGTCCGAAGAGAGTGGGGAAAGATATTAACTCAATCTGGAGGATAAATATACGAGAAAAAGGTTCAGTTTTACACACACAATCATCAGTACTCTCTCGTATTCTTAATTACCCATTCCTAAAACCGATTAACTTATTCTCACACCGGAGGTGAATCAGGGGGATCATCCCTCACATTCTTCTCTTTGCAGGCTGAAGTCTACTTCCCTGGACGAAGACGAGGTCGGCAGAAATTAGGTTATAACAGGCACCAAGTGAACCAAGGTAAACATCATTTAAGCAACAGGCTTTGACTCAGGAGACATAATAATAAATTCTCCTCCCGTGAGATTCAAACATGTGACCAAGAGGATAGTTATCCCCTCTTTAACCAACTGAGCCAACACTTGCGGGCACAATAATATGACCTTGTGGTTTATAACTTTAAGTTCAAGGGTTAGGTTCCTCTCTAACATGTAAGTTATTTTGAGAGACGTGTTCCTTTCTGTGGGCAGTCTGTTAGTTGCTAAGGAAAATTTGTATTTTTTTGATGGAAAATCAAAATTAATATATTTTATCAATGTTGTAATAATGGGGAATCTAGCCTAATCGGGGGAATCTAACCTAATCGGTTGAGCTATCGATTTAGAATTAATCTCAGGGATTAATCAAAAGGTTAATCGGAGGAAAAATTGGACGTATTTTGACATTAAAATGTTATTTAACATATTATTACGATTATATTAGTTATTTATTTTAAAAACCTATATTTATTATACCATAAATTATATAATTATTCATACTTAGTTATCTATTTTAAAAAAAATATTTATTATACCATAAATTATATAATTATTCATATTTAAATGAATATAATATTTTCTTTTTAATAAATAATATATATTTCGATGAAGCAAACGTTATATGATTAGGGTTGTTAAAAAATTCAAAAATCCGATTTTTATCCGAAAAATCCACATTTGTATCTGAAATAAAGCGGATATTATCAGTATCCGAGACAAAGAAGATATTATCCATATTTGAACCCAACGATTGTGGATACAGATACGGATATAGGCATATTAGTATCTAATAATATTCGATTCCGAATAAATATATTATATTCAAATATTTATATAATTTAAAATTTTATTATATTAAATTTATAGTGTGTGTATGTGTATAAACACACACATATATATATATATGATATGGACCAAAAATTAGCCTAGAAACATAATTAATGTTGAATTAATTAGACCTGATACGGTCAAATAACAAAGCCCAATTAACGAGGCCCGAAGCCTTGATTATTTACTAATTTTGTAATAAATAAATAGGGAGGATTAATAGCTCATTAAACGAGTCTAATCAGTGATATAGCTCTATGGAAGATAGCCTTGAGGGCACCTACACCTACAAGGAGTCTGATTCCTTCATTCTAGGACTTCAAAGTCTATCCAAAGTCTGAGGCTTGTTCAGCAAGTCTCTTAACCCTAGTTCAATTCAAGGACATCCAACATCTATATAAAAGGTCTTACCCCATCAATCAGAATTAGGTTTTGGCTTGATTCTCTAAATTCACAGAGATACGTAGGCATCTTGTGAAGGCAGATTTAAGCCACAAAATGCAAGTGCAGCCATTAAAGGCCTTGAGCTCTCGAACCCTAGCAATAAATATCACAATAAATACACCCTAAGTTTTTATCCACAACATTTGGCGCCGTCTGTAGGAAGGCATAACAACAACCATGGTGAACACACGGAGCAGAAACAACGCCCCTGGAGGAACACCGGCTGAGACAACCCAAACAACCTCATCGATGGTTGAGATACCCCCGCACTCAACCTATGCCGCCACCCAAGGAGGAACCCCAGTGGGAGTAACTAAACCTCAGTCACAAGGGACGAATCCAGCACCTCCTCAAGGGACAAATTCCCAATTTTAGCAGCTACAAGCACCTGTGAATCCTCTACCCGTTGGGTATGAGTATTCAACAATTGTGACCATTAACCCCCCTTACGGAATGCCCTATACCCAGAGGTTGGAGGGAGTGGGCACTCCAATCGGAGTGAAGCACAAGGGAAAATGCCCCATTACATATATGGTTTGGCTCCTATTCCGGAAGATCAAGAATTATTTGGGCCTTGTACTGAGAGAGACTCTGAATCTTCGGATGATAATGTGGCCCCAAGAAGGAGGCGTGCTAGTAAAGAACCAATGTATGATGCTAATCAGCGTCCTAGAAGCACCCGAGGGACGAATCCCCAAGAAGTACAGGAGAGGATCAGGGCTCACGAAGTTGAGATCCAAAGGCTGAAGCGTGATCTAGAGGTGCACCTGACCCCAAGATCCCCACTTTCTCCGAGGCGGAGAGATCCTCCTCCAATCATAGACCTGGATGGTACAATACAAAGAAGGGTTGTTGTCCCAGGGGCTAATCCAAGTTATCTTCTGCCCCTAGAAGATCCTGATGATCCAACTCCACCATTCACTGAAAAGATAATGAATTCTCACATCTCGAGGCAGTTTAAGATGCCCACCATCAAAGCTTATGATGGAATTGGATATCCCGCTAATCATGTGATAACATTCTCTAACGCGTTGTTGTTGCAGCCCGTGAACGATGTTATTAAGTGTCGGGCCTTTCCTCAAACCCTTTCGGGAATGACTCAAAGGTGGTATAGTCATTTGCCTCCGAATTCAATTGGGTCCTTTAGAGACTTAAGTCAAGCTTTCATTAAGAAATTCATCAGTGGTAATGTCCATGAGAAAAGTTCGGCATCTCTCATGAGCATTATACAAGGAGCAAATGAGTCTTTGAGGGATTATTTGAATCATTTCACAAAAAAAGCCTTCAAGGTCCCGGACCTTGACGACAAGGTGGCTATGATAGCACTGCAATAGGGAACTAGAGATGAGTTTTTTAAGATGTCCTTAGCTAAGCGACCCCCTGAAAGTATGTTACAGCTCCAAGATAGGGCAGGGAAGTATATCAAGGTGGAGGAAAGCATGGGGAAGACGGTGGTGAACAACGAGCCCGCTGGTGACAAGAAGCGAAAAACTAATCTGGAATATAATGCTAAGGACAAGTATCCTAGAACCGCGAAAGAAGGTGATTCAACCCCAAAGAAGGGAGGACCTGGAAAAAAGTTCACCGAATATGCTCAGTTGAATGCCCCTAGAAGCCAGATCTTAATGGAAATCGAGAGAGATAGGGATGTTCGTTGGCCCAAACCCTTTAAGGCTGATCCTACTAAGCTAGATAAGAGCAAATATTGTAGATTTCACAAGTATGCTGGTCATGACACCGATGAGTGTAGACAACTGAAGGATGAAATCGAATTCCTTATTCAAAAAGGAAGGATGAGCAAGTATACTGGAGATGGAGGAGATAGGAATAATGGTGAAAGAAGAAACTTTGATGATCGTAGAAAGGACCAAGATGATCAGGGGCGAAACCCCCAACCCCGAGGGCCGGTGATAAACACAATCTTTGGGGGACCACAGCCTCGAGGGCCGGTAATAAATACAATATTTGGAGGACCAACTGTTGTTGGTTCATCTAAAAACTCAAGGAAAGCTTATACTAGAGAAGTCATGCATATTGTCGGAGAAGCCCCGAAGAGGGCTAGGACATGATTAACAATGACATTTGATGATTTTGACTTGGAGGGTGTCAAATTTCCTCATGACGATCCCCAGGTCATAACACCGATAATAGGGAACAACTTGGTGAAAAGAGTCCTCACTGGAGTCGAGTGCCCCGTAGAAGGGATAATTAAGTTACTTTTGACTATAGGTCAGGAACCAAGACAAGCAACACAGATGTTGAACTTTGTAGTGGTAAAGGATGGATCAACTTACAATGCAATTATGGAAAGAACAGGAATACATGCTTTTAAAGCAGTCCCCTCCTCTTACCATTCGGTAATGAAGTTTCCCACCATAAACGGGATTGGAGAAGAGAGAGGAGACCAGAAGATGGCAAGGAGCTGTTACGTGGCCTCCCTTAGGGATGATGGTGCTGGGGGGGAAGTTTTGCCTATTAAAGATCTGGATATTCGCGAGAATGACGAGAAAAAAATGAAGTCATCAAAAAACTTGATTCTGATCCCTTTAGCTCCCGAAAATCCTGAAAAAGTGACTTTTGTTAGAGCATCACTGGAGGAACCACTTAGAGGGAAGTTGGTGAGGTCTTTACAAGAAAATAGTGATGTATTTGCATGGTCGACAGCTGATATGCCTGGCATAGATCCAGAATTGATCACTCATAAGCTGAATGTAGATCTAAATCAAAAGACCGTGAAGCAAAAGAAAAGGAGTTTTGCCCCTGAGAGGTAGGAGGCAATCAAGCAAGAGGTGGAGAAGCTCTTAGAGGCTAGTTTCATTGAAGAGAAACAATTTCCGAAATGGTTAGCAAACCCTGTAATGGTAAAGAAGGCTAATGGAAAATAAAGAATATGCGTGGATTTCACTGATCTGAATGGTGCATACCCGAAGGATTGTTTCCCGCTGCCAAGGATTGATAGATGCGACCGCTGGACACGAGATGCTGAGTTTTATGGATGGATTCAGTGGATACAATCAGATCAAGATGCATAAAGATGACATCCCAAAGGTATAATTCATCACTGACTTTGGTATTTTTTGTTATCTTGTTATGGTGTTTGGTCTCAAGAATGTAGGAGCTACCTATCAAAGGTTAGTAAATAAAATTTTTAAAGATCTTATTGGAAAAATAATGGAAGTGTATGTAGATGACATGCTAGTCAAGAGTCTTGTGAAGACTAACCACATAGCCCATTTGAGGGAAGCTTTTGAAGTCTTGAGATACCACAAAATGATGTTAAATCCTGCAAAGTGTGCTTTTAGAGTGGGATCTGGAAATTTTTTGAGATTGATGGTCTCCAAGAGGGGAATCGAAGCAAATCCTGATAAGATAAAGGCCATTTTGGACATGTAGCCTCTGCGGTCTATCAAGGATGTTCAAAAACTTACTGGAAGGGTCGTTGCCTTAGGACGATTTATCTCCAAATCCGGAAACAAGTGCTTTCCATTCTTCAAATCCTTGAAGAAAGTAAAAGATTTCATATGGACTGAGGAAAGTCAAGAGGCGTTTGAGGGATTGAAGAAATATATGGTTCAAGCCCCGTTGTTGGCCAAACCAGTTCTGAATGAAACTTTGTACTTGTATTTGGCCGTTTCAGAAAATGCCTTGAGTGCCGTATTGGTTAAGGAGGAACTTAAAGTCCAGAAACCCATATATTATGTCGGTAAGATTCTGCACGGAGCTGAGTTGAATTATTCGACTATCAAAAAGTTTGTTTTAGCCCTAGTGATGGCCTCAAGGAAGTTGTGTCTTTACTTCGAAGCTCATAAAATTGAAGTAACAAGTCAACATTTGAGAAACATCATCCACGGTCCTAAAGCCAGTGGAAGGCTAATTAAATGGGCCATTGAGCTGGGAGAATTCGACATAAAATATAAGCCACAAACGGCGATAAAAGCCCAGGCCTTGGTTGACTTCGTGGTTGAATGTACCATCCCCAACCAAGAAGTCGGGGGCACGAAGATACTGAACCTCAAGGTATGGAGGGAATAGAGGATAATGAAGGAGGACAGAACAAGAACAAAGAATTATGGGTTCTATATTTTGATGGAGCATTAAAAACAAATTCGAGTGGGGCAGGGCTAGTTTTACAAAGTCCAAATGGATTCTTGATTGAATATGCTATAAAGTTAGACTTCCCAACCATAAATAATGAAGCTGAGTATGAAGCTCTGATAGCTGGCCTCGGCCTAGCGGGGACATTGAGGGTCAAGAACTTGAAAGTCTATGAAGATTTGAAGCTTGTCGTATCCCATATCAAGGGGGAGTTTGAAGCAAGGGATGAAACCATGGTAAGGTATATGCGCCTAGTGAGGGCCGTGATGACTCAGTTCGATGAATTCTATGTTGAGCACATTCGAAGAGAGGAAAATGCTAAGGCAGATGCATTATCTAAGCTCGCCTCATCAGAGATAGAGAAAAGTTCAGGGAGTGTGTACTTCCGTATTTTGAAAACACGAAGCATTGATGTTAAGCTTGTAGCCCCTATAGGGCTGCGGACATCATGGATGGATCCCATTAAGGCCCATATTCAAACTGGATGGCTTCCGAATAATGTGTCTGAAGCATGAAAGTTGGACGTGCGAGCACTGAGATATTCCTTGATCAATGTAATTTTGTACAAAAGATCTTGTGTGGTTCCTTACTTAAGATATCTCATGCCGGATGAGGCGCATTTGGCTCTCAAAGAAGTACACGAAGGTATTTGCGGGCAACACTTGGGGGGCAGAGCCTTGGCACACAAGATAACTCGATTAGGCTTTTATTGGCCAGAGATGATGGCTGATGCCAAAGAATATGTGAAGAAGTGTGACCGTTGTCAGAAACATGCGTCGGGTGTTCGATAGCCCCCTGAGATGTTGACTTCCATCAATTCACACATTCCATTTTCCATGTGAGGAATGGAGATACTTGGGCCTTTTCCTATGGAAACCACTGCACAAAGGAAAGTTCCTGATTGTAGCTATAGATTATTTTACTAAGTGGATTGAAGCTAAACCTTTAGCCAAGATCACAACCAAGCAAGTGGCACAATTCCTGTGGGAAAACATCATGTGCAAATATGGAATCCCTCGTATCCTGGTCACCGATAATGGAACACAGTTCAACAATAAAGAGTTCAGGAAGTATTGCGAGGAGAATGAGATCGAGTTGCGGTTTACCTCTGTAGCTCACCCACAAGCCAATGGGCAAGCGAAAGTGGAAAATTGTATAATTCTAGATGGTTGAAGAAGAGGATTGAAAAATCCAGGAATAATTGGGTGGATGAAATACTACCAATACAAGAGCAACTCCCTTCATGTTAGCATATGGGGAAGAGGCAGTTGTTCCTGTAGAAATATCGCACTCATCTCCCAGAATCCAAGCATACAATGTAGAAGAAAACGAGGAAGGGCAACGATTAGCCCTGGACTTAATAGATGAAGTACGAGATACGGTGCACGCAAAGATTGTGCAATATCATAAAAAGGCCTCTTTTTACTACAACCTGAGGGTGAAAGAGAGATTCTTCAAGCAAGGAGATTTGGTCCTAAGGAAGGTGGAAGCTTCTAGAGTAGGGCAGAAAGGAAAGCTCGCCCCAAATTAGGAAGGGCCATACAAGGTCAAGAGCGTTCAAGGAAGAGGATCTTATAAATTGGAGACCATGGACGGAGAGGAAGTACCTCGGACTTGGCATGCTCAAAATCTGAAGATTTACTACATATAGGTCAAACTTATTAAGGGTCGAACCCTCGAGGAACACGTTGGTGGACGAGTTGTTGCCTATCTTATGGGCCTACCGAACTACCTTCAAGTTCACAACCGAAACAACCTCGGTCATGCTGGCTTATGGAGATGAGGTGGTGGTATTGCTGGAAATTACATATGCATAACCAAGAGTTGAAGCTTGCAAGCCAGAGACTAACAAAGAAGGCATGAGGCTAGCCCTCGACCTAATTGATGAGGTCATGGATGAAGCTAAAGCCCCTCAGTGAAGAGCCTTCCTCTACTACAGTAGAAGGGTTAAACAAAGTTTCTTTCAGGAAGGAGACTTAGTCTTGGGGAAGGTTGGGGCATTCAGAGTTAAAAAAAAAAAAAGGAAAGCTAGCCCCTAATCGAGAAGGGCCATTTTGAGTCAAGTGCGTTCTAGGACAAAAATCCAACTTGTTGAAAACCATGAATGGTGAGAAAATGCCAAAGCCTTTCTATGACATAAACTTGAAGGATTATTGTATATGATAGAAAATCAAATATGTGGCAAGCACAGAATATGTGCCAAGTACTGAACTAGTACGCACGGAAATGAAAATAAAAGTTGCTAAAGGCCCGAAGAGCCCACGTTTTGTCCGATTAGAGGCTCGTAGGTGTCGCAATCATTTAATTGCAGTTAATTAAACTCGAGTAACGATCATGTACCAGACTATCTTGTAATTGAAGAGTTCAAGTGACATAAGTAAATGATACATGCAAAAAGAAGGCTTGTAGCCTAAAAATGTCGTGACTTTTGTTTTGGAGCTTACAAAATACGAAGCCCCATGGCGTGAATGTATGTAACAAATAGAAAAAAGGTCGATGAAACCAATTTATATTCTATAAAAGGGTTGAACCCATATTTCAGGATATTATCTACTTATGCAAGTTTATTCCTATCATCTTATCTATCAATTTATTTATGAGCGGGCATCTAATGAATGCAAGTCCTGAAAGACCAACCGTCAAAAATAAAAGATAACTGCATAAAGATAGAATATCATGAAGGATCACAAGTCGAATCCCGAAGGACAATTAGGATGCACACTGAAAATGTTCAAAGTCCATAAAGGACGGAAAGCAGATAAAAGCAAAATAAAGAGCCACAACAGACATATGAAGCCATGCAAGGCCACGATGGTCACTCATCAGAAGACCTTATAGCCTCGATACATACAAACTCAAATTATGAGTTGAAAACATGGATATGGGTAAGATACAAGGATTTTTAGGCTTGAAACGCAATAACGCCCAGGAAGCACCATTCCTAACCGTCGTTACAATACCGTCTCCTAGGCAGGGGTAACCCACGCCTAGGATTTATGATCGAATGAAGGTACCCTTCTCTTATTAAAAGAAAAAAGGAGAAATAAAATGAAGTAAGTTAAAGCTCAACCAATACCCAAGAGGTGGAATTTATCCACGTGTTCAACAATATGCCTCCTAGGCGGGGGTAACCCACGGCTTGGAAGGCTTTAGCCAAGAAAGCATTTAATTAACCCTCAGGAAGTAAGGTTTCTATGCGTGTTTTCAAATATACCTCCTAGGCGGGGTAGCCTACGCCTAAGAAGAATTCAGCCACGAAAGCCTTCTATCAACACCAAGTAGACTAAGTTTTTAGGCGTGTTTGCCAACTTGCCTTGTAGGCAGGGGTAACCCACGTCTAGGATTGATGGATCCAGACTCCAACCACGCCTAGGAGACATTATTTATAGGCGTGGAAAGGAAGTTGTTTCCTAGGCGGGGGTAACCCGCGCCTAGGATGGAGGTGCATAATAAAACTGATTTTTTGAATATTTTATTCAGAAAATAGAAAAAGAAAAAGAGAGGAAATAATTATTAAATAATTTTCTGAAATATTAGAATAAAGGAAGACAAAATTCTCAAAATAGAGAATATTACTTAATGCACGATTGCAGAAATTAATGTATGATGACAACAAAAATTACATATAAAGTTGTAATTTATAAATTCCTTAAAAATTAAGGAATTCAAAACTAGAATTAATTGGAAAAATAGAAAATAATTTTGATTATTCTCTATCCAATTAGTTATGTTATGCATGATTGCACAATAAATATGTCTGCTGACACATTAAAATTATGAAAAAGGTTCATAATTTAAAAAAAACATTTATGAAGAGAAAGACGGAGGTAGGGAAAAATTTCTAAAATATTAGAAAAACACCCGGAGGTAGGGTAAAATTCCTAAAATATTAGGAATAATCACGAAAAATACTCGGAGGTACACAAAAATTCTTAAAATTTTAGGAAAATTTATAAAAAATACTCGGAGGTACACAAAAATATTAGAAAAATTACGGAAAATACCCGGAGGTGCGTAAAAAATCCTAAAATATTAGGAAAAATTCTGAAAGATACGCAGAGGCATGGAAAATTCCTAAAATATTAGAAAAAATTAGGATAAATTCCCGGAGATACGAAAAAATTCTTAAAAACTTAGGAAAAATAATTGTGAGTACGAGATAATCCCAGAAAATTAAGGGAAGAATACCAGAAAATTCTTAAAAATAAATAAGATAAGAAAATGAGTATGAAAAATTATGAAAATTCCAGAATATATCTTAATGACTCGGATAAGGCAAATCGTTGTAAATATGTAGGTTACTCCACACTTTACGATAAAAATGATAGCCATAAAAGGTATAAACTTTAACTTTTTGGGAAATCTTTGCCAGGTTTCGCAAAAGTTGGGGGCAAATGATATGGGCCAAAAATTAGCCTGGAAGTATAATTAATGTTGAATTAATTAGACCTGATACGGTCCAATAACGAAGCTCAATTAACGAGGCCCGAAGTTTTGATTATTTATTAATTTCGTAATTAATAAATAGGGAGGATTAACAGCTCATTAAACGAGTCCAATCAGTGATATAGCTCTATGGAAGATAGACTTGAGGGCACCTACGCCTACTAGGAGTCTGATTTCTTCATTGTAGGACTTCAAAGTCTATCCAAAGTCTGAGACTTGTTTAGCAAGTCTCCTAACCCTAGTCCAATTTAAGGACATCCAACATCTATATAAAGGGTCTTACCCTATCAATCAGAACTACGTTTTGACTTGATTCTCTAAATTCACATAGATACGTAGGCATCTTGTGAAAGCAAATTTAAGCTACGAAACGCAAGTGCAGCCATTAAATATTTTGAGCTCTCGAACCCTAGCAATAAATATCGCAATAAATACACCCTACGTTTTTATTCACAATAATATATATATATATATATATATTATGTTTATACAATTTTTATTTAATTGTAAAAACAATATCGACATATATCAAAAAATTGTTTGAGTTCAACAATTTAAAGATAATAAATATATTGAAAAGATAAATAAAAATTAATTTTTGAATAGGATTAAATCGCTTTAAGTCTTATTTTACTTTTTAAAAACGAACTTTTAATTTTTACTGTATTTTTTTCAATTGTTTAAATATTTAATATCTGATTGAAAATCGAATTCGGATCCGGATATTATATGTATCCGGATAGTATCCATCGGATTCATATTCAGATATTATTTTTCAAATATTTATGGATTCGAATCGGGATATGAATATGAATTTTCGTATCCGGTTACAGATACAGGCAGATCCGTATCTGAATTATTAGTTTGACAACTCCGAATCCTATTAATCATATTTCAAAGTAGAATACCTCGTAGAAGATTAATCGGCTAAATCAGGAATTGTTCGAACAAAGCCTCTTGTCAACAAAAAAAAACAAATGACGTTTGCTAGCTGTAGCAAACCCAAGGATACAACAAATCTTACAAGAGAGCGATAGTTGTCTCTGACAGCACAATGTTGGCGTTCAAACTTATCCTGCTGAATTTATACAGCGTTTTCGCAAGTGTAACAAGAAACTGACAAAGAGTGATGATACAAGGAGACTGAAAAATATATACAACACTTAAAGATGATATCTATAACTCTACAAATCATAAACACAATTTGACTTCTACTATTGCATTGTATTTCTAAAGTACTTTGTATATAGACTTGGCATCCACAGCTTATTGCCGTACATTTCAAACCAAAAAAAATCTCACATTTTTGCAGATAAAAAATTACAAGGTATCAATATCATACAGCCAATATATATATATATATATATATATAGTAGGGGGTAATAATAATAATATAAAGCACCGTAAAATGAAGTTGAAATAATCAATAACACTGAAGAAGTGCTCCTCCACCTTCAAGCCTGGTCCTGCCACCTGCAATAAAAGACCCTTCTCATTTAACATTTCTACCACTACCAATTTCTCTTCTGTCCCCAACCCTTCACTTCTTTTCTGTTACAAATCAATATGGCCACATATTCTTTTCCTGTTACATTTTCGATTTTTCGGGTTGTATTATTTTTCGTATTTGTCATCCTTAGTATTGACAAAACAGCACGGGCTCTAGATTTTTTTGATACAAATTTAAAGAGTCGTATGGACGACAACAAACACTTTGTCATTGAAATGCCAAAGACTTTGCAAGCTATGCTTCAAAATGATGCGAATCGCCAAAGCACGTTTTTACGCAAACAATCAGTGATCAAGAAGCATCAGAGGCTGCAGAGCATTGCCAAAATTAGAAGAGAACTAATTGAGGAAACTAAAAACAATGTTAGCAGAAAAGACAGGTTAAATGTAGCTGTTGATATGCATATGCATTCCGGGGCTGATTATGGAATCGGACAGTACCTGGTAGCGTTTAAGGCCGGTACTCCATCGCAGAAATTGAAGCTTATTGTGGATACAGGAAGTGATCTGACTTGGATGAAGTGCAAGTACAGTTGTAACAATGATCCAAACAAGTGCAGCGGTATTAGTGGTGAGGATACTAAAGTTGATGTATTTGAAGCCGATAATTCGTCGTCTTTTAACACAATTCCATGTTCTTCAGAGATGTGCAAAGTTGATCTATCTAATCTTTTCTCTCTTGCTATGTGTCCATTTCCTATCACACCTTGTGGCTTTGATTACAGGTCTGCCTCTGTCCATAATCTTACTCTGTTTTGGCTTTCATTAGTCTTAATCTTACTTATATATCTTCATTTTAAACTCTTAACCAACAGTCAAATCATGTAAAAATGTGGGTTCCAGATACAAAGGTCTGTCCACACCTATGAATTTTTGTCCAGTAGTATCACCCTCTGTCTTTTGCGGAAGGTTGATATGAGGGGGTTTGCTGAGTCTTTAATTATACAAAAATGTCTGTCCGAATTCGGATTAATTTATAATTTCGTTTTACATACATTAGGACTATTTTTTGTGTGTTGGGGGGATGGGGGCTTAGTGTACAAACCAACTGCCAACAGTTTCATTCATTTCAGCAATGCTAGATTTATCTGATCCCCATCAAACCAAGTAGGTTTTTTTATTAGTTGTTGAATAAATGCCTCTTCTTCCAGGGTGGCAAATGTGTTCTTTCTAGCTACCATACAAGTGGGCCCACTTTCCCTTCCTTTTTTAATAGACATAAACAGGGAAAAAACATAAACCACATGACATATAATTGCATGTGTTATGACATTTTTAGTGTTAATTTAGGATAAATGAGATCATAATTTGACTTGCAAGGATGATTTGAAGCGGAAAAGAGAAGAGCAGTGATAGATATGTTGTGTTGTCCAAATGTCTTAAAATAAATACATGATGTTGCTGCTCCGTATTGTTGTCATAATGAAGTGATCTATCTATACTGCGGCTCATCAATTATTAGTATGATAGGGTAGTTGAGACTTTGATCAAGTCAATGCAAATCTTTTTAGCCTTACACTTTACCTCACACTTCTGTTAATTCTCAGTTTTCGTCTTATTGAAACCTATGTTTATATCTACATAGTTCTTGATGTTTCTCTCATAAACCTACTGTCTGCAAGTTCCGCCCTGTCAACTTGGATCATTTTCATAAGTATCTTATAATTCTTCTTCTTTTTTTTGGTTCGGTCCCGTTCACGTCTTCTCAAAATTGGTACACTTGGCGGGACTGTTAAACTGTTATAAATGAAAATGCGATAAATGTTGACGTGTCTCATGTTATTATCGTCTTCAACTCTTCTTATCAAGTTAAGTTTATCCTTATTGGTGTTTAAAGTATTGACGTGACCTATATTATTATCAAAAACATTTTTTTTAGTCAGGCTGCAAGATAATTTGATATAATGACTATTTGGTTATTTATTGAGTTATTTGGTGGTCAAGGATCAATGGTCTAAATTTATTAGTATTTTGATTAGCCAAATTATTTAATTACGCGAAAGTAACTTTGTATAATGTAATTGGCAGAAAACGATGATGAAAAAATATGATTTGTATAATAAACTCTGGCGACGAAGGCAAATTAGTTGAGGTATCTGTATAAATGTGCACCATGTTGTTATAAACTGGTGCATCATTTACATATGACCTCAACATATAAGTTTGTACAAAAATATGATTGCCGCATCTGAAAACGCATGGATCAACTGGAGAACTGTAGCATTTTTGTTGCAATTCATTTTCGGAATCTGAATCTGTTTTATCCATCATTACGACATGTAGGTACTCTGACGGATCATCAGCAATAGGATTCTTTGCCAATGAGACAGTAACAGTTGGTCTCACAAATGGCAGAAAAGCAAAACTCCATAACATACTAATGGGATGCAGCCAGTCTTCTGAGGGACCAAGCTTCCGCGGACGGGATGTGCCTGATGGCGTATTGGGACTGGGCTTTAGCAAGTCCTCGTTTGCTGTTAGAGCTACTGACGCTTTTGGAGGCAAATTCTCTTACTGTTTGCCAAATCATCTATGCCCTAAAAACGTCTCCACTCACCTCACATTCTCTAAACCTTCCTACCAAAATGCCGCCACTAGCAACATTTTCACCACCCTCGGTGCAATTGGTACATTTTATGCTGTAAACATTAGGGAAATATCAGTAGGCGAAGAATTGTTGAACATTCCCGGTGAAATATGGGATGTCAATGGCGTTGGTGGCGCGATACTTGACACAGGCTCCAGCCTTACCTTCCTCGCATTGCCAGCTTACAAGCCTATAGTAGCTGCACTCACAGCGTCACTAAATAAATTTCAAAGATTGGATATTAAACTCGGACAGTTAGACTACTGCTTTAATGCTACAGGGTTTAGTGAGCTCCTGGATTTTCCAAGACTAGTTTTTCATTTTCAAGACGGAACTCGATTCGAGCCACCTGTGAGGAACTATGTGATTGATGCAGCTGATGGAGTAAAGTGTCTTGGTTTAGTGCCAACTGTTTGGCCGGGAGTTTCAGTAATTGGCAACATTATGCAACAAAATCACGTTTGGGAATTTGATTTGGTAAATGGTAAGCTGGGTTTTGCTTCCTCCAGCTGCACTTAAAAGACTCGAGTTTTATGTTTGGGATATACAAGTAGAGCATAAACATTTGTGTAATATACACTCTACCTCCTCCATCCAGTAGTAAATAATTTTTCGATATTACATTATTGTTAAAATGTAACAGTGAGACAAGCTCGGTAAAAATTGTATATTAGCCACATTATTGTTTTTGAGATTTTTTATTCTTGCCTTCTTCTACACTGGGCTCATTACTTAGAATTTGGAGAAAAAACATCAAAATGAACTTTTAAGCTCCCGAATTTTTGAATACAAGAAAAAAAATATTCATAAATTTCTTCCCAAAAAACAATTGATTGGGGAAAAAAAAAATTCACATACATTTTCAAGCCATGTTACTCTCTTTTCAAAAAAAAAAAATCCATCTCATACGGAAAAGTTGGAAGCATGTCAATCAAAAAAAGTTTATTCTATTATCCTCCTTGAGAAAAGAAAAAAGAGTACATACTAAATATACTGTTTATTCGAGAAGAGATTTATTTGAAATCGAAAGGTACATATCCAATTATGAATTATCCATACCTTCATTTTAAAAAAAAATTACGTTCTTATGACTCGTTCGTATAAAACATTAAATAATTAATAGAAGTCACACAAAAAAATTATTGATTAGTTGATTTGCTGTCTCATTAAAATAATTGAAATATGCACATATGTAATTTCAAATAAAAGATTCTATAACGCACCCCATTCGAGATCCGTGTTAAAAGATTGAACCCCTCGAATATTCTTTGTAACAAACTTAATAATAAAGTATCACGTAACTCAACGAGTGTACAATTTGATGCTTGCTTGGAACATAAAACTAGATTTGGTACTAGCTTGCACTCCTTGCAGTTTACGTCCTTGCGACAATCAGCACAAGCCTTTGTTTTTTCCCTGACGAGGAGTTCAATCACCAGATTACCGAGCTAGTAAGACAAATTACTTCAAACATCCAGCATTGCCCCTTTCCGAAGGTAAAATTATATATAAACAGAGCTTCCGTGTTCCAACATTGCAACTTGTGAACCAAAATATCCTACATATACAAAATTGATTCCAGTATTGCTATTTTTAAACTACAGGATCCTGTATAACAGTAACAATCATATTCTAAACGAAAAAAAAAATAGTTTTAGCCCTTTAGCATGCAAATAAAAGCTACAATTACAAACCTACCACTACAAAAGAAATTACCCCACATCAGCCACCGATGTGTTATATAGGGTTTGCTATCAATAAGCCTAGTCTCGGATATCTTCATGCATTAGTCATAATATCAAATGACACCTGTTCTAGTTTCACAAATTGCAGATAAATATTATGGTCTACCATCTATGACCGCAGAATGGTTTGTTACCCGTACAAAGCTTCTTTCAGTCAGAACTATGTGCTAAAGCTTCTACATTTCTATTTCCTGTGGTTACACTAGTTATCATGTACAATAAAAAATATTATCGTATAAATCCGGAACTCAAAGAATCATCAATTTGTATAAGAGGGCACCACTTCATAGCAACAGTCGCATCTTTGGGAACGAAAAAGCTTACTTCAAAAGCACGAAGCTGTTGCATCCTGGTTTAACAAAAGAAGGCTGTATGGTAGCTGTATCAACTGAAAGCTACAAACCACAAATTTGTTCCGGATCGATAAAAATGAACTTTATCTCCATATCAAGTTAGTCATCGATATCTTGAACCCATGCCAAATCTGTAGAGAGATCCAAACCATTGAATAAGTTATTTCATACAATCTTCAAGGAAATAATGCCCAAATATTATAAAAGTTAAATATTAGGCTATCAAAACATTAGTTGAGGTTAGTAATTCCCACAACATTTGCATGCATATGAATTTGAAACACCACATACAGTAAAAAGAGACCTTTAAGTATCGGATTAACAACAGCATTCGGGATAAGTAGTCCAACAATTCTCTGGTTATCTGTAGTAGTCTCTACACGCACGATACGTAGTCGTCTATGGCTTTCACGGGCCTACAAAAAAGTTCCTCACTTGTCAATATTATCATCAGATCATCTGTAGACTAGATGTAAGCATGGAAAGAACAAGTCAGTCTCGTCATAAGAAGCTCTTGTTTACAAATTTAATTTTACCTTAAAACAGTTCACTAAACAAAAACATTGACAAAAAGAAAAAAAATTGTGGCCGATATCAAAGCCAAACTACTTCATTTTCTAAGTTCTAGCAAATAAATTTTATCTCTGAATTTATACATTCATATTTTCAGGGGGTACCATGATGTACCATCTTACTAATATTAGATTATAAGTGCACGCACACGGACAAACAAAGGGAAGAGATAAATAATACTCCCTCCGTTTCAAAATACTTGTCCACTTTTAAAAAAATTACGTATATTAAGAAACTCTAACATTGAAAATAAAGTTATATTAGTATTCATATTTATTGCATTGTCTACACTAAATACACCATTGTTTATGGTATAGAGTTAGTTTTGGAAATAGAAACTAGTGATACAACAATTGTATGCGGTGTAGAATTCTTGGAAATATAACCTAAACTTTATAATTTGAATAGTGACATGTAAAGTGTAAGTAAACAATTATTTTGAAACAAAATTTTTTTCCGAAAGTGGACAGCTATTTTGAAACGGAGGGAGTACACTGCAAGTGTAATTTACACTGCCTCAACTATACAATTACTTTTATTGCGAACTTTATAGAAAAATTTAATACTGATATCACGAATATCTTGGTTATAATACAGTTACAAGGTTACATAATATGTACACCATTACCTGCTAGTCTGCTACTGTTAGTGTGCTTTAATGGGTTGTATACAAGGCTCATAGATGCAAGTAGAATCACGTTTACACTTAACACATGAAAACAAATTGACATGCAACAAGATTAAGATGCTGTTATACAACTATAAGCTCTTCAGGTACAACATATGTTACTCGACTCTTCATTTTACCTTCGAGTACCCGTGTCGGACACTCGACACTCGGACAAGGACACTCAGACTTGGACACTTAATTTAAGCCAAAAACATGTATCTTTTTCAAAATGTTGCCGAGTCTGATACTCCGACACGTGTCCATGTCGGACACTTCTAGCCGAGTCCGAGTAACATAGGGTACAACAGACTTTTTACTTGATGAAACTTTCAAATAACACGAACTACAGAAAACATGTACTGCATGTACTGTTACACTAATACGGTAATACCATCATTGTCATCTTCATAGTTCATGTACCATAAGCAACAATATTAATACAATCAGATCTTAATGACTCAATAAGTGAAATCCGCCTTTAGCAAGATAAGAAAACAGTTCACACGGAAAAACAAAATGAACCTAGCTTACCAGCTTGCTGATGGCCTTCTCAATAATTCCCCAAACAGGAAGTATTAAGCCACCGAGTACATTTACTTCTTGTAACCTTCTTCCAGTTGTACAGTAATCACCAAGTTTACAGTTGCGACCATGCATGCACTGCAAATTAGGATGTTAGTATTAGCTACTAAATCATCATATACGAAAAAGGAAAATAGCAAGGAACTGTACTGCTTTTGCAGCTCAAACCAAAACTAAAAGCTGAATTCTTTTAGCAATTAAAGTAACATCTCATTACACAAGTGAAAAGGGTGTATGTAAATGGAATGATGTTAGTCGTTACACAAGTGAAATGGAGTAGATGAATCTTAGTATCAATTGCTGAAATGCAATTACACCATAAATGAATATGTGTGTGTGTGCGTGTGCGTGTGCGTGTGTAACATTATTAATTTTTAAATTCCCAACTAACTCTGTTCTATTCCAATCACGCAGACACAGAACAACATTTACATGTATCTCTGACCTGTTTTGAGGAGACATGATACTCGTTCGTCCAGCAAGTACGAGCCTTCTCCAAAGATGATAACTTTCTGTACTTGTCTTTTAGCTCTGATAGAGGCATTTCCCTGTGCATTTGAAGGAATTAAAGAGGTCACTTATCAGTTAATGCAACTATAAAACCTCTGCAACCTGTAATATATGAGATGATGCAAAAAAACTGCTATTAATATTCAATACCTGACGGCCTCCCCAACAGCAGGTCGGACAATTTTATACATTCCAGAAGACCTAAAAGACGATTAAAAAGTCAAAATATTAAAAAAAAAAAAAAACAAAACATGGAGCTAGCCATATAGCTCAGCTAAACTTCAAAACATAGAGCTAAGGTTTTGATGCATGTGGCATAGCAAAGTCAAGTATTTTTTACAGGGCTATCAAAGAGTACGTCAAATTAACTCCACTAATGAAAGCAAGTGTGCCTAAAGTCTAAGAAGCATAAGCTGACCATGACTGTCTGAGAATGATAGTTTTGATAGATCATGCCAAATATATCATAAAGTATCATTAGTAGTTACAAGCAGCAAAAAGCATGGCTGAAAACAACTACAAAAATTTACATTGTTGTTGGCCTTTTCTAAGTTTATATGAGACTTATTGAGTCTCAGTCATTTTCTTTGAGCAATTAGATTGAATAGCCTCTCATTGCAATTAGATGCCCCCTCTTCTTCTAGAAAGTGAAGATTCCGTGCCAAACAGCATACAAAAAATACTAAGAAATATGAGGTGCACACTCTAAAGCTAGGAAGCACGAGTGCAGGTGCACGGTACGGGGATAAGGGAATTCGGAAATTTTCAAAATGTAGGGAGTCGGGTGCGGGGGGATACGGCTAATATTAGTATATTATTATTTATTTTTATATTTCAATAAATATATATTATAAATACTTTAATAATTACATTTTAGTTAGATAATCATAAAGATAGGTACTTGAAAAATATTAGTATATATCTTTTTTTGAGAAAAATACCCCGAAGTACGTACTTAGGGGGCTTACCAGAGTACGTAGTGTATTTTTAATGGCATAGTGGTAATTTTTTAAATAAATTCTGCAATTACAATAATACCCCTCGTGCATTCACTTTAAAAAACTCTTTGTACTCATCTAAGTTACGTGAGCACGTACTTAAGAGCATCAAACTCTTTTTTTATATATTTCAATAAATATATATTATAAATAATTTAATAATTACATTTTAGTTAGATAATCAAAAAGATAGGTACTTGAAAACATAGCAAAAGCCAAAAATTGGTCATTTGTGTAACACTCGTACCGGCCCATTACTTGAATAACTTACATTATTTATTAAAATAATAATAACAACCAATTTAAGTGTAGGTGACAAAATTTAAGGGGCTTCACGTGACTAACAAACAGCCAGCCATGAGAGTCGACACAAGTCTAACTGCTGCATATATACACATATTATATACTGCACTACGACCACACAGATCGGAAACAATTGAACACCGGAAAACGGCGACGAGAAGACGGCCGACGGTGACGACAACAACTATCTTTCTCTCCTCTCCCTCTTGTCTTGTAATTACGATTCATGCTATTCCCGCACCCCCCACGAATTGGAGTAGCAAAGTACGGTGACACACCAGGTGGCGAATCCCGTACATATCTGGCCGCACCCCCGACGCACCCCCCGCACCCAATACGCGCAGAACGCTGGGTAGGTGCCACACCCCTGCTTTCCAGCCCTAAAGTATAGACTACATACAATCTGATATTGTTTTAAGCCCCGGAAGCAATATATGAGATGCAATTATATTAAATTATTGATGCACGTTCTTCCTTTATTAAATGATTTATTTATTATGTTTTATATAATTGATATTAAGCATGAAGTCATTAGAATATAAATATACATATATTATAAATAAAGTATGTAAGTTGATGGTATAATTTTAATTATAAAATGCATCACTATTCCTAAATGTTCCACTGCTAATGGAGCAATTGATACACTTCGTCGTATGTATATTGACTGAAATACACGATCGTGCTCAAATACTGATTTATTTTATATAGTCTAATCATTGATCATATACATATTGTAAGATTATGAGGAAGACAGCCCAGTCTGTCTTAAGTTTGATTGAAAGCATATCAAGGGATGACATTACACTGAAACATTAGTCACAGAAACGTTGCATTCGATCACCAATGTAATAATTACTTGAGTAGCAGTGGTGTATGTATTTCTAGATGTCACTCACTTTTTCTATATTATTAAATTGGAATTATTGTTTTAGTAATTATAACCCACAGGACCACACACGATAGAACGTAATAATAATCTATAGGATCACACAAATAGAACATATAGATTTTAACAAATTTAAATATGGCAATATGGTTTAAATTATAAATATAAATTAATGCAACCAATTTTATATATTTATCAAGTATTAATTAGGATATTACACACACACATAGGGATTAAATTTTCCAATTGGAACAATGTATTAGATTTATACACAAGTAACATGTTTCGCATGGATCCTCTTTTAGGGTTACAGGAATCCGTTAAAATTTTATTAGATTCTGTTGTGTTCATCTGCTGAAATTCCTATTGATATACATGCCAGTAGAAGTATAGAACTCTAATTCTAAGGATGCAAAGAGGATGCTTTTTGGATTTTCAGGTTCCCTGATTAATACCTAATTTATCAGTGTTTTAATAATTTATTACAACATTTAAGGGTCATATTTTGCAATTACATATATCACACAGAGAAAAGAGGTTTGTGTTTCTTACCCGTATCTCATAACTAAGTTACAGAGTTTAGAACAAAGCAGTAAACTTATCAATTTATTATTTTCTCAATGCTTGTCAGTGTTCAAGTTGTTACCCTTCAAATGCTAAAAGATAGTGTCTTCTCCCCAACCATTCTCTCTTAGATTCATAGAATCCATTACTAGAGGAAGCAGACAGATCCTTTTGCTTCTCATCAAGCAATACTGATGCAGCCTGCATACAGGTAGAAAAGTTACCACGATGTAACTTTCAAGATCAATATTATCAGTGTTATACTTAAGAAAGTAGACATACCTCCCAAGTGAACCCCCGATCCAATGTGAACGTAAAGAGTAAAGTAGATGCGCCAGATAAATGGTCAGTGTGAACATTCTGCAATGGGCACAGAAATTATTTTTATACTACAATTTCCATGTCTCCAAATAGGTGCAGAAGCAGAGCTGTACCTTTGGAGGTCCTTTTAGTTCGATGATATTGGCTCTTATATCTGCTATTCCAGAGTCAAAATGACCTTCGAGTCGTGCATTCTGAACTAGAAGATCAAGGATGCTCACAAATAACTCAAAAAGTCTGTTTCAAACACCTAAATATGGGTTACAAGTTTTACATTAGAGAAGAAGCGTATCAGCATATTATTAAGATTCCACTTACAAATTCTGTACATCAGGTGGTACTCCTAACAATCGATTAAGGAAACGTCCAACATCATGCATGTCTGAATCAACTATACGGCCAGAAAGCTTTACAGGTTCCTTGTCACCTAGAAATGTAATTGAATAATTATTATGTCATTTTCAGTTGCACCTTAACATGATACATGCACACTTCGCACTGTGACTAATTTCATATGCAATCATTTTCACTATGTACAGAAAATTGATAGAGGTAACAATCAGGCTGATTAAGGAGAATAACTAACCAACAATTGACTCTCTGACTACTCCGTCTCTGATTATTCCAACAGATACAAGAGCAGCTTTTCCTTTTTCAATAAAATCATGGATCGTATCCGGCTTTTCAGTGGAACATCCCGGAGGTACAACTGGTAGAGATTCCTGCAGCCAAGAAATAGTAATTAATATTCCCTCCAGATACCATAAACCAAGGCATGAAGAAGTGGAAAATATTACATAATATGACTCATTAAAAAAAATTACAGTAACCTGTTCTAAGATTCCTTTGTACAATTTTACCAGGGCTCTTTTCCCATAAGCACTATCGTAATTGTAAGCACTCAGTGACGGTCCAGCTCTACAACACAAACAGCAAGAAGTAGATAGATTAGTGGACTGTGTTAACTGATAGTATTAGTATTACCTTTCATATATACTGAAAATTAACTTCCCACCGCCAAACCAACCTACCGGCGGTCTCCCTGAGTAAGTGCCCCAAGAGATTCCAGTCTCTTAGCAACAATCGAAGCAAATCTACGTTCACCACCAAGATTACTGAAGAGCAGCCTGTTATGAATATACATAGCAAACATTAATTCACCCGAAGAAAAACAAAACAAGAAAAGCATATACAAACATATATATCAACATATATAAGCATATACAAGCGAGAATATATTAAAAAATTTAAAAACACAAATGCGCATACACGCATATCTTATATATCGCATCCTATGTACATATAATACCTAAAAAAAATCCTATCCAGAAATTTAATGTTTCGAACTTTAACCTTACATACTCATTGTAATATTTAATTATGTACTTCTGACAATTAAAGAATTAAATCTAAATCTAATTAGGAGATTATCACCAAGTAGGATAAAATGATTAGTTTTTTGAACCTATTAAATAATTATAATATTATATAGTACTATTTAGCAATTAAAAAATTTAACAAAAAATAAGAAACTAAATCTAAATCAAATCAGGATACAGCAACAAAGTAATGTAAAATTTATAGAAGCATAATGAAAAAATGACCAATCAACTGCCCAAAATCCCCATAAGCGCGAGAAATAGCCCAAAATGCCCACGAAATATGCATCTGGGGCATGCGTATACAATCTTTTAAAAAACAAAGGAAATGCATGGTGTACATATACATCTTACCCTCCCCAGACCCCACTCTAAAGTACGTTTGGTTTGGTTTATTTAATTTACATATTATAATTGTATTCAAAATTTTCCAGTTCGAGCAAAATATTGAATACATGAATAGAAATATTCAAATTAATTATATAGAAAAAAATACTACTTAGTACAATTAGATATATTACAATTTTTAATTTTACATGCATCATTGATGTTTATAGATATATGTATTAAAAATATATTTATTAATTTAAATATTATTCTAACGAAAATAAATACAACATAACCGGGCAAATACCAGGAGATAATCTAGTTAAATACAAAGTAAATGAAAAATTAGTAAATGATCACATGTGTACCATGAGTAAAAGGGTTTTGGTGGTTGTTGCATTGACAATCGTACAAAAAATTTAAGATTTTATCTTTATTTATCGATTATTATATATAAATACTATGCATTTCTTAGTTGAACAAAAAAATACTATATATTAAGAAACCCAATCTAAATCTACCAAGGAAAGTGTCACCCAGTAATATAAAAGATTTAAATCCTAATAACGACAACTACTAATTCTAATATTCTCTACTAGAAAATATATATTCATAAAAGGTTCAAATGAGAATCATTTTGGTTCACTCACTAGTTCTCACACTAAAGTGATTCTCCTTAATCCCTAAACATGTAAAAATTGCTTATAAACATTAGTTATAATATTAATTTCATAAGCAAAATATATATAATTTATAATTTTTAGTAATAAAATTGGTAATCTAGGTGTTTCATAAATTTTAGTAAAAAATGAGTGATCCAGGTTTGAATAAGAATTAAAGAAATGTTACAAAAATTTTGGGTGTACAAACCTAACCCGATCCATTTCAGAAAGGACACCAACCAGCAGTCAAAAAGACAGATTATAGCAAAATATATATATAATTTATAATTTTTAGTAATAAAATTGGTAATCTAGGTGTTTCATAAATTTTAGTAAAAAATGAGTGATCCAGGTTTGAATAAGAATTAAAGAAATGTTACAAAAATTTTGGGTGTACAAACCTAACCCGATCCATTTCAGAAAGGACACCAACCAGCAGTCAAAAAGACAGATTATATGTTACGTCTGGTTAATGGCTTACTGCCCGTATCATCACTACAACTTATAATCTCTGACAAATAAACCATAAGAGACTGTCCCTCATCGCATATATGATACAATCTTAACAATACTCTAAAGCATTTATTGCATTAAATTAAATCTAGATCATGTCTTCATGATACTACCTAATGAAATCAAGTTGATACATGCATATTCCTCCTTTTTATTTAGCAAGTGCAGATTTCAATATATTTTCAAAGCCTGGACAAGGTCATAAGATCACTAACAAGGCCCTTATAAAAAGAAACCTAAAGCTGAAGACATACAGGGAAACACATATGAATACGTCACAAGTGATGAACTGAGACCCCCCCCCCAATTTGTTCTTCTGATTACGATCTCCTTCTAAACTCATAATGGGTAACCAAGCAAAACTAGGGCTGGGTTCAGGTCGGATTTTGTAAAATTCAAATCCAAATATTTTCGGGTTATCCAAATCCTAATCCTTCGGGTTTCAGATCAAATCAGATTTTTTCGGGTATCCAAAATTAAAAAAATGTAATCAAGTTTATTAATACTGGTGCATGCAAACAACATTAATTACATATACAATAACTACAACTAAAAAATGAATAAATAGTCAAACGTAACATATTGTACCAATTGACATGGTGATAGAAGTCAGAAATATGTTTTGATAAAAATAATATTTAATATTCCAACGCAAATGAATTTTTTTGTAAAGTACAAAAAAATTACATCTTAAATATTTTTATTAAATTTGAGACGGAGAAAGAGAGTTATAATTCACTAGATAAGTATTGACTATTAATCAATTACTAATCAAATGATTAAATAAAAATTTGTAAATTATGTCTTGCATCTAAAATATTATATATATTAAAATATTTAAACATTATATATCATATATGCATCAGATTTTTATCGGATTTCGGGTTTGGATTAGGCTCGGATTTCGGATAGGGTATCGGATCGAAATTGAAATCCAAATCCAAAGTTTCGGGTTCAGTAAATCCAAAGTTTCGGGTTCAGTAAATCCAAAATATCGGATTTCGGGTATCTGTCAAATTGGATTAGTTTGTCATCCCTAAGTGGAACTTCAAAATTAGAAGACAAATATTGAAGTCACAATTAACTGCTATCTACGTAAACGATGTGACAATTTGGATTTATGGTCTACCTATACTCCGGTGCAGAAGCTTGATTTGATCGATGAGTTCTTCCAAATTGCTGAATTGCACGATCAGCACTCCAAGGTAATTCCAGTGTCAAGTGTACCCTCCTTCTCTGATACGACAGAGTCAATATCCATAATTATGAAATATCAGGTTGGCACGTCAAACATAAAGTTGGAGAGATCTCTACTAGTAAAAGTTTAAATGGTCACCAGTGAGAAAAGGAACAGCTAATACAATTCAAAGTTTGTGGAGCAGTATATCTGAAAATAGAAGGGCATGTTATCAAGAATCATTCAAACCTGGTTGACCGCCCTTCTATCAGCTTGCA
Source organism: Apium graveolens (assembly GCF_009905375.1). Lineage (NCBI taxonomy): Eukaryota > Viridiplantae > Streptophyta > Magnoliopsida > Apiales > Apiaceae > Apium > Apium graveolens. Next base: position 104,772,308 of record NC_133648.1, on the reverse strand, counting down.
AGGATACACCAGCAGATCCAGCCTCAGAAATTATAGCAATTAGTTTTTTACCATCCATGAATAATTGTTTCTCATGCATATTGACCATCTCCATCGTCACATCCTTTCTAAAGCAAGAAAAAACAGCAAGTCAGCAGCCTCAAGATAAAAACACACAGAGAGAGGGACTCCAGCCTAACTCACGTGTTCCGTGCCTGATACGTGACACCTTTGCCATCAGATGATCTCACAAGCATGCGACGCCTCCCTGTAATTTCTGCAACCTTATCAGGACCACCAAGCTGCAAAAAAAGTGGAATTCTTTTTCAGAAGCAAGCACCATTTATAATGAAGAACTCACTCGTAGGCTAAAGTTGAAACTTAAACCTCATATAACCTCATTCAAACTTTTGAGGCATGGTCACACTTTCTTATAAATATGCATATATAGAATATCATAGCGTAACACTGAATTCCACATGATACTTGTTCTGGTTACAGAAAAATTGAAGTTTGAATTTGTACAGTAATAAGTTCAAGGAGATTTGTCAATTGATGTACTACCAGTCTACCACAAGCAAAAAAAATTGGATTACCAAGAAAGTATTCTTCAGCAATTGCACTAACGAAAAGAAAAGTCAAGAGGGACCATTCGAACAACCTGATCAATAATGTCATCTAATGGGTTGTTCGGAAGATCCAAAGAACGGATAGCCTCCAATATTTGTGACTTGCGCTCTGCAGCTTTTTCGTACCTACATCACATTAAAAAACAAATCTCGTTCAACTCGGTTGAAATTCAAATAGAAAACACATGTCGACAGAAAGAAAAAGATATTAAATTGGCCAAGTTAAAAAAAAATTCCTTCTCTATCATACACACCATTCTAGTAGTTGTGCTAAATAAACACGTCTATTTTGGAGATACTCTTCTGTTTTTTCTTTGCATGAATGGCATGACCAATCTGCAGGAACTGCATCTACCACAGGTGGCACCAAACATGCAGGATGCATGAGCTGCTTACAGCATGAACATTGAAGCAGTTTTTTTCTTTCCTGCATTTAAGGATAACTGATCATTATATACCAGCACTAATATTACTTGAGCAGGTCAAGACATGTATTCGAGAAGAGTACCGTTTCTGAACTACAAATTTCACAGATCTGAAATTCATCATCGGATTCCACACAATCAGGATCAGTATCAGCTGCATTAACCGAGCAAACTTTATAATTACATTCTATGACAACAATTCTTACCTCAACTGACCATTATGTCTGAAGCAGGCAATATTATGAAGGGAAAAACCTAAGTCTTGCACACATATAGTAAAGAAGCTTAAAGTAAAGATTATGTCCTTGAATTTTCTAATATGAGAATAATCTTTGAAATGAAGAATATGAAAAACATGATCAATTAAAAAAACACAAAACTATAGTCCACTATAACATCAAACACTAGAAGCCGCTTGCAATCCATACATTAAATAATATATGGTGATTCAAATTTAAATTATGAATAGAAAATTTAAAAGAAAATTTAACCAAAAAATAATGGAAGATAGAGCGACAAAAACACACAGCATTTCTTTCTGTAATTATGTATCAGAAAATTACTTTCACTTTCCAAGTCACTTTCAACATCACTTTCATCTTGCAATTTGGCAGCTTTTTTGACTCTTCCTCTAATTGAAACACCAGGTGTTGCCGAGTGCCTTTTTCTTTGCAACTCTTTCACACCGTCATCACCTATCATCAATAAAGATTTGACTATATAAGCCATCAGCATGAGGAAGGAGATACTAACAGAAAACAAACAAAAATATACCTGAGAGAGATTCAGGTTTATCAGGCAAAGGATAATTTTCATCAACAAATTTTAGCAATAGCTCACGAGGCCCCGAAATAAAATCATCAAGGTCAACACCCTGCATTAAGATTGATGTATATATGTAAGAACAAAATGCAATCGATGAATTATGGTATGAACATGACAATAAATTATCCAAAAACTAGCAGACAATACACTCAGATATTATCTGCAAGGCTTAGCCTAGTGAATACGACACTCCTCTTCTCCCAGTAATAAGAGGTCAAATGTTTGAACCCCAGTTTGGGCAGGGTACATGTGTGTTTAAATGTATGTAATTGAATTTTACCCATAGAAAAAAAACACTCACATATTTTGTTACAGCTTCTTCGGTTCTGGCCTCTCCGGTACTTTGGAGACCTATGACGATACACTTACCTTCTGCTATTGCTTCGCTACAAATTCTTACAACAGCAGGCACCTTTGCAGACATACACATGTGTCTGAAGAAACGCTAGAGGACACAACCAAAAAAACATGAAACAATATTAGTGACGGATTACACAAACATGACTATTATAGTACTTATGTTGCCATGTAAGAGATGCAGACACAAGAACCATAAATATAATGCAACCAGAAAGTCATTTGAATTGAATTTTGTGACATCAACCTGATGGTTTGCCCAGTATAACCGCCATAACTGACTAGAATTTGGCTTCTCACTGGTGAGAATAGCACTTGCAGAGAGCAACTCCATCCTCAACTTGGTCCAAAACTGAGCCGCTCTTTTATACATATCCTACAAGCAATTCAATATCAAGCAATATGTCAATTTTATAGGAGAACTATACCCATTTGGTGCTTAAACAACCGAGTAAGGTGTATTGTACCATCATATTGTCCTCTAGAGCCACTTCAACCACGTCAAATTCTGCCCCTTTATAACTCAAAGTACGGCATAGATACATTCCCCTATATGATTAAAAGAAATTTTAGTTGTAATACTTGTCCATTTAATACAGACTAGTTCACTACATATAGTCTAGACGTAATCTCAAACCTTGCTTTCATGTCCATGGCAACTAGTTCTAAAGCTCCGACACCCCCCTTTTCTAGTGATCCTGTAAATAATTTTCAAAAGAACAAAATATTAATTTTATCAGAATTTCAATTGGAAAAAATTGGTAATTGACCTAAAGCCAGAGGGAAGGTCAGAGTTTAGGTGGGCATCTCATTTTAAACTCCAACATTGTATGATTTATGAAACAAGACACTCAACCTGAAAGCTAAAAAAAGTAGAAATTGCAAAATATACTTATAGAACAGTAGCAATGCACATGTCAGACTAATTTTAAGACCAATCTGATATGTCAAATTATATCAAGGTGCTTCATCAAAAAAAACTCAAGCAACTACATTAGACAATTAGACCACAATTATACACGTCTACCCTATATAACTTTAGCATATGTTGACCTTCACTATAGCTTCTGGATGAAAGGAGATGTTGACTAAAGCTCTGTTTGTTTGCCGGATAAGAACTTAATCTTCGGGAAAAAAATACCGATATTTCTTTGGACAATAATTTCCTGGAAATTGTCCAATTTTTTTTGGGTATATATATTCCGGACAAAACCAGAAGAACAGCCTGGATGATTTGTTTTGCAAAATAAACGGGGCCTAAACTTCAGAAAGCATGTGATCTAGCTTTCTAAAAGTCAACATTCAGAAACAAAAAAAGACTGCATAGCATGACCATTGTGAAAAGGACAAAAAAGAGTCTTGGGGCATGGAAAAAGACATGCTAGAACTAGACGAAACTACGCATTTGTACAAAGTTATGAACTACAACTGCACCTAGAAAATCGCGGAAGTCAAGGAAAGATGTTCCAGTTCCCCACAGACCAAGCCTAATCATATAGCCCATATTGCGTGGTTCTGAAGCACCAGTAGCTGAGCAATAAACAACGCGAGCATCAGGAAGCTTAGCCTGTTAAAAAACAGATATAGTAAGCAAGGAATTCCAGGACAGTCATATAAATATATGTTAAAAATTGAGCAGAACTATATAAAGAGAAAAGAATTACAAGCGGGGTAAAGTCGCATGTGTTCATACAAACAATGTATTAAGAAAATTTGTAGCTGTACTATAATACTAATATATGTGCAAAAGGAATATATTGTGGTTTCCTCCATAATAGGTTAAAAGCCTACGAATGGATGCATTAATGTAAAATAAGCCAATTTGATAAATATAGCGGGCAGCAATTGAACATTCTTGTTTGGATTACTGTGCTGTAAAAAGCAGTTGTCACTTGAAGTTACTCTTACTACCTATACTAGTTTATATCCCGTCCAAAGCACGGGTTAGTGGTTACTCTTACTTGCAATCATTTATTAAATAAAATTTTAATATTTGATTTTCTTTTTAATTTTCTAAATTATCTGTATTTCTATTCCTCCAATACCTAGGTAATTTTATTTAGTACCATGTGTGGATAAACTATAACATAATTTTTTCATTTGGCTACTTATACTTTTACTTTTAAATGCATATATTAATTAATTAGAATATTATTATTGAATATTTTCTATTAGTTATATTTTATTTTACTATTTACATTTAAATGTATTATTTTTCTATACTATATTTATGATCTGTTTTTGTTCATTTCTATAATTTTTACAATTCTATTTAAAATAATGTGTGGATATATTATTAAAATTTAATTTTCTTGAATGGTTACTTGTATTTTATATAAAAAATATACTTGCAGATAATAAAAATATTAGTATATTACTATTGAATATTTTCTATTATTTATAGTTTCATTTTTATTCATTTTAAATAGAAGAGTGTATATTAGTGGTCTTTTTTATACCTATTTTTAACCACCTTAAGTCCCTCATGCTAATTATATATAGGATGTAATATAATATATAAGTGACATTTCTACTTGTAAGTTAATATCTGTTGAAATAATTTCATTTGAACATAAAACTTTTAATATATTAACAATAACACAACAAAAAACCTCTGGAGGTTGCATTCGGAAAAGATAATACTCATTTCAATGAAGCCAAATTGCAAATTCATATTAGGTACCTATTTCCTACTTAAATTTTAACTTACAGGTCAGTTTAGTTTCTACACAACAAACAAGCTACCCAGGCTAAGCATAGTCTTTTATAAGTAACAAAAATGGTCCACTTTCCTAATTATTATCAAAATGAACGAGACTGAATTATTATTAAAATGAAAGAGGCCGAATCCCAAAAAAGAATCCAATGCAAAAGGAGCCTGTCATTTTGCCTAGAAGTTATGGAAATGCATATAAGAATACATCAAAGAACCTATGATCCATGTAGGAAAAAAACGAAAACATAAAAGCCTAATAGACATGCAATAAGTTTTAGAATTCTTTGAAGACTAAACCTGAATCTCAAGAACAGCTTCACCTGTGCGTGTTGGCTGACTTCCAGCTTCTGGCACTAAATTTTTGGCCTTATGACACTACAACATAATTTTCAATTCTTAGCGATGTGACAGAACAGATGGGCAATCAAAGAGTTTTTCTATAACAAGTGTGCAATAACATCTTAATTTGGACTAGTAATCAAGTCACACATTCATGATTAGAAATGGAAGAAACTTTGTTACCTCATCAAATACTATAAGGCCATCATACTCTGGTCCACACCACTGCACAAGCTGCTGCATCCGAGAACGACCTTTCTCAGAGGAGGCTATAAGGCTGCTGTAAGTCAAGAAAATAACTCCTTCCCTAACCCCAACAGACTTTGAATCAAGCTTAGAGTAAGATAGCTTGTTCAAAGCATGCACTACAGAGAAAAGTGACAGTAAGACGCAACTAAGGACGTATATGTTATGCAAAATTCTATGTAAGTATACAAATAAAAACCGTTTGAATGCTACTTTTTTTCGAGAGGAACATGCAATGTAGCATAATAAGATGCCAACTTAAACAACAATTACAAGTACATCTCAATCTCGAATACATCAAGAATTAGTGCGCTACATAATATGATTATTGCACTTAAATCCTTAATACGCCAAAAATGAGACAGATAGTATATTCACACATGAAAACCAACCGTCGCCACATATACAGCATTCGGAGGACAGGAAGAACTTGAATATGAAAACCCACATAGAAAGATGATATAAACTTTTTTACTTTTAATTTATCACAACAAGTCAAATTTATATATACCTTCAATAAACATGGCACCAACATCATCCAAGTCTCTCCGTGCATCAAATTTCAAGTCTGAGCCGACAGAAATCCACCTATATAGGACCATCAATATAGGGGTTCATGTTAGTATACATGAATTCCCAACAAGGAACAAAACATTGTTATCAAACCGAAACATATAAATTTGGTTTGGCATTAAAATTTAAAGCTCCGACACTGTTGTGCATATGCGGCATGGAAAAGAGTAAAAATCATAAACTCACAAAGTTTTCCTCCTCGCATGCTGCCAATTCTCCAAAATTAGTCCAGCAATGGTGCGTCCTTTTCCCACACCTGCTCCATCTCCAACAAAAAATCCTGCTCTGGTACCATCTGGAAGGTGCTGAAGGTGTCTCTGTCATGCAAAATATTTTTGTTAATAAAGCAAACGGCAGTAGAACCAGCCATACAGACCAATTGTTTTAGACCAGACCTGGGAAGCATATACAATCGTCTCAATTTGCAAGCAAGATAATGCTTTTGAACTTTCTAGGTCCTCCCTGATTCGAAGATCATATGTAGGTTCAGGTGGCTGCACTGCAGATAAGGAAGCTGTTTCCACAACTGGATCTGGATGAGGAGGACCAATAGATAATTTGGGTGGACGCTGCATAAAACAAAATGTTATTCGTTTATAACTTTAAAAATGAAACGGGGAATAGCGAAGCCATGTCTGGATGATTTTATGGGCATAAACAAGTGCTCTAATAGCTGAAGTCAATAGCTAACACAAAATAATATACCAGTTTAAAAAAGAACACACTTACATAGTCCGTAAAAGTTTCACCTGCAACACCACCGCTATTTTCATCCAGCTCCACCTCCTTGGCTACCTGAAATTTTTAATTATATGAAATTAAAAGAAGGGAAGGGAAGTGAAGTTACTAATTTGTTGTTTCTTGTTGTATTTAAACTGTATTTAATATATTTGTTCATGCTTATCCACATAACTTAATATTCTTTCTCTTACCTATTTGATTTATTAATACAGAGCCCAAATAATTTTATTTGAGAAAAAGAAAGGCTAAATTCTGTGGCATTAGAAAATTATGGCTAACAAGAAACGCAATGGTAATGCAGTTATCAGTTTTAACTTCCAAGATTATTTTATAACTTATTATAAGCCTAGGGTCTTTCTCAATTGATGAAATAATGCGTTTAGTATAATTTATAAACATTTAAATCGTTCATTCTTAAGAGTTGCAATGATACCTCACATTTGTTATATATAACTATTAGTACACAATATATAAGAAGCAAATGTAGAACCTAACTACTCATCTAATGTTCGAAATTTACAAACTAATTACTAACTAGAAAAACAATACACAAAAAGCACAATGTGGAACCTAATTACACAAATGTAGAACCTACTAATTACAACTTAACCAAAAACATGTAATTAGAATGCACAACTACGAGATGATAATTAAAAAATCAAGAAATATAGAGTAACAACATTATCAACTACTAGCATACTGTACATAAAAAGCACAATGTAGAACCTAATTACGCAAATGTAGAACCTGTTGATTACAACTAAACGTAAAACACTCAAATTAAAAAGCAACTCGCCACCACAATCAATAAATAAGACAAATATAGGGTAACAACCTCATTAACTTCTTCAGGAGGCGGCGGAAGAGGAGGAGGAGTAAACTGCTGCCACGGAGGAGGTCTCGAAATCTTGGATAAATCAACCGAAAGCACGAAATTACACTGAGGACAATTAAACCTGGCGAGACCGTGGGGAACATTGAGAATGGCCTTACAATTGGCACACGGAAGCTGGATCTTAGTAGGATCAATGCCGTGAGCGGGTGCAGTAGGTAAAGGCAAAGGCAGAGACAAAAGCTCAGGAGGTAACATTTGTGGTAAGCGACAATTAGGGCAAACGAACTCTGTAACGCCTTGACCGACAGAGAGGATGTTGTGACAACCAGCGCAACGGACTTGACAAGCGCCAGGTGGCGGTAAAGGATGCCGGGGAGGAGAGTACGGCGTCGTTGAGGACTCTTGATCCATGGAGATTGATTCAGAAGAATTGGGGAAGGGGTTGGGGTTCGTGGAGGAGTGTGTGACGACGCTCAGTTTGGTTGGGTTGGGTGTGTAACGCAAAATGGGGTTAAAAATGTGTAACGGAAAAACGAAATATTTATTCAATATTTTAAATCATCATATAATATATATCTCATTAAATCCAAATTGAATATATTATAATAATAAATTTAATTAAAGATTACATTTCTTTGATCCCGAATTGAATTAATAAAATAAATAAAAACTAGTTTCATAGCACGTGTAAGTACAGGTATACTCTATATTGCACAAATTAATATTTTTAAGCTTAAAATATTTCATCATATTTTCGACCAGTTAATAAATGATGTATTTATTTGTGTACATGAGCATATATTTTCGGGTGTGTGGTATTAGTATGAGGCATGTTTTTCGATATTTAACATTAAGATGAAACAATTTATGTAGTGATATTCCTTATTGTACAATGTTGTTGTTCCAACTAAATATAATAATTTTTTCACATTAGATTTTGTTTTATAATTATTATTTGAATTTTATTTTTTCTTGTATTTATATTCTTGACCTTGATAACTTTTTCCCTTCCCTCGTTTAATATTAAGAAAAAAACAAATCTCTGGATATATTAGACGTGAATCTGATATATAAACATATTCAAGATTATTTATTTTAGTCTATACCAATCTTTCAAACACGTTGTGGCATATAAGAACACAACTAAACACCAATATAAACCAACATTATCATATATTTTATGAATATTATAAACTAAATCATATATATGTGTGATATATATGTGTGTGTGTTTTAAGATCATATATAATATATATGTACGTGTGTGTATTTATATATAAATTTATGTATTTATTTTCATTTCTTTTCATACGTTTCAAAAAAATAAGTAGCATAATTTAATAAAGAAAATTGTGCATTAATCGATTTTGGCGATATAATAAAATAAGAATCTATTTTGGAGGTCCACTGCTTAAACACAATGTACTTTTTAGCGTGTACAATATACGGGCATACTTTAAATATGTATAAAATATTAATTTTTCAGAATTATTTTATGTGTTTGTATGTTAGAAATGTGATCAGAATTATTTTGTATGGTTAACATGTGATTAGACCCGACAATTTTTCACACGACACGAAAACACGACATGAATACGACACGGGAATTCTGTGATTGTGTTGCATTTTAAGTAACGACCGAGATTTAGTGTCGATTTTGTATTTACCCTTTTGGTACGTACACGACATGACACGAGATACACGAAATAAATATATTTATGATTAATGATTAATATTTTTATAAATATTTATATTTATAATAAATAAATACAAATATGAATATGTATATTTATAATAAATACTTTTAAAATAATGTTTAGTTTTATAATTTTGCAAGTATAAATGCTTCCAAACTATGAATTTCATATAATTTTGTAATTTTTTTACTTAAAAGTTAAATATTTATATTTATTTATTTTTTACTTGAATATGAGAGAGAATTTAGGAGAGCAAGGAAATCGGGTGTCATAGATCAGTTCAACTTAAATTTCAAACATGAAAGCAAAGACTTCCATATTATTAGAAGGGTTGAAATTAATCAGGATGTTAGTAAGGAGGTCATAGAGGTGTTGCAGTATTGGTTTTTGCTGGATAGAGAAATGTGTAGGGCGGATATTCAACTGGGCAAGATTGAGTTATTGGATGTGGCTAAGGATAGAATCCAGTTTTTGAAACAAGTTGTTAATCAAAATGAGCTTAAAAAATGTATCGAAGGGGACGAGGAGTCGCTCTGTAAAGTCCATAGTTTTTTGTATAACCATGGTTGGTGGGAAAAGGCTAATAATTTAAACATCAGGGTTTTGGGCATTGGTGCGAGGGATAGAGATGACAGAGAGCTCTTAACAGATGATGATTTACTGATTGATTTCATTATACAAATGAAGCATTTGGTGCACTCAAATGTTATGGACATGCAGCGAGATGTTGAAGGTACCTGAATTGCCCTTAACCATATTCACTATGGTTTAATTCAGAGATCTAAGAGATCATATTAATTCCTAAGGAGTCGGGTCCTCTCAATCAAGGTGAGTCTAAAGTTATTAACAAGGGCAAGCAGAAACTAGAAGATGCAAGACCTAAGGTTCTAGCAAAACAAATGTGAGGTAAAGATTTATCAAATCACAGAAGGCTGAACTGAATTTCATCAAAATTAAAGGCCATTAGTAGATAACTGGATATTAAAGGAAGTGTTAAAGGCGCAGACTTCTATATTAATATAGCTCTGTTCTAGATTCATTCTCGAAGTATTGAGTCTAACTGCTCAATAAAAAGTGATCATCTCATGAAAGCTCATACCTTCAAAGATATGATTCATTCTCCTCCCATTCAACTTCAAGTCATATATTTACCGAAAAATAACTTTGAAGTTTCATACCCTTTAACTCAGAGGTCCAACAAGGTGAATAGTCTGGTGTTCTTCACTAACATCCATGTCGTTGCTAAAGCAATTGATATTTGGACATCTTTTAAGAGAGTATGTCAAGTTTTAGACATTGTGCCGCCTAAAAACTTGAGAAATTTTGGAAAACAAATGGCTTCATCAAGCTTCACTCCAAACTTGTGGCAACGAATCTGATAAATAAGTTATTTGGTAAAACCTTTGAAGGCTACAAGCTTAAATTGGATTATGCCAAGAATTAAACTTCGTTGAAGGAGAAAGGCGGTAATAAAAATCATCTGACCATAAATGATTTTGCATGCTCGCAGAACCTCAATGAAGAATCCTCAAAAACTCTCCATCGCCCCCTTCTTCAAAAAAGGTACCTACCAACTTAGACTCTTCTTCTAGTCAAGAGGTGGTGCTAGCAAATTCAAACCCTTCGTTAATGAAGGATGTTAATCAAAGCATAATAGTTGAAATTATGTTGCCTAGTACGATAATGAATGTGATTAGTCAACTTGATTCACTTGGATATGACAATATTTTGGTTAGAGGCCTAAGTTGTAAAAAATTCAAGCTTTCCTTCATGGAGACAGAAGATTTTAAGAAATTAGATCTAGATCTGTTGGGCCTGGGTTTTCTCCATTGTAGACAGATTCAAGCTAATGAATTAATCTTACCTAATATGGTCTATTTAGAATGTATGGGTCTTCCTATCACCGCCTGGTCCCTAGAGCTATTTGAAAAGTTAACAAAGAACTGGGGGGATTTGGTGAGTGTCACAAATTTTCTCTCGAAAATTTTTGTTTCAAAAATCCGATTCTTGATATTATCATTAGTAAGTGCTGAATTTCAATTAACTATGTAAAATCACGGTAGATGGGCAAGAATATTCAGTTATTATCAAGGAAGTAGCATATATGGGACTTGATTGTGCTATTAGTAAAGATTATCTTGAGCTCAACAAGACGGCGAATGATATTTCTAGTGATAGTTCTAATAGCACTTCTATTGTCTCTGATCAAGATAACAATAATGTAATGATGAGCAACCTTCAGAATATAGTAGAAGAAAATATTTGCACTTCTTCTAATTCCGTCCAAGACAACAATATTGAAGTGTTGAGCAATGTTAGGACGAAAACATGCGCTAATATTCACGCAAGTATACGCGATTGTAAGTAATATAGAATTATTTCTAGTTCATTCCCACAGAGACTGGTTTATGTTAATTTTAATCAATGCACTTATGCAACAATGGTATGGTTATTATCCAATGCTAAGACGATTAACAAATTGAGATTTTTTATAACTACAATTCACTAAGAGATTATACTAAAGAATATTAACTAAGATATTAGAAAGGATTGATTAACTATATGACACAAACATGGGATTCTAACTTCATTACTATTTCATTCAATAGCCTTTTTGTTCTTAACCTGAGCATGCAATGGTGATGACACTAATCAGATAACACGAAACTGATAAACGCCAACTTTCGTTGCACGGATTCCATACTACCAGACATCCACAAAAGAGATAGAAGGTGAATAGACACCAATTATATTGAGACCGTATATGTCTATAGGATTTGACAACATAACGGTTTAATGCACAAGTTATCTATCATGATTACATAGGGTAAGTAAGATGGTTAAAATTACCTACGAATCATGCATATCAAATACATGAACCTATGCTAGCATGGCAAGTTCTAAACCCCTAAATTCACTTTCGATTCATTAGAGATTAACACGTTATCTTATAAGTTCGCGACGCTCATAAGTCTAATAAGTACAACCAATACTAGGCTATCACACAATCACCACACACTAAGGTATCAAAACTAATTAACTAAAGAAATCCATAAGTAAATCCGCTAGAACCCCACGATAATGATTAGCCCATAATCGGACTCATCATCAACGTGGGTTCCGATGAAAGCATGGTATAATAAACGTAGTATATATACTGAATAAATAATAAAACCAAGTACGAGACATGAGTATAGATTCACAAATAAGAAAACTAGCATCTAAAGTTACAACTTGAAACAAAGAATCACAAGAATAAACTAGATCCTCTTCGCCTTGGTTGATTTGTGTTATACGGTTTTTTTACACCTTCTCCTTAAGCTCTGGTACGTCTTGTTATAAAAAACGATCATAAGTTATGCTTATATAGTAGCCCATGCAGAGTAGAAGTCCAGCTGATCAAAATTGGAGTAGAAACAGAATTATGTGATCCGGACATGGCGCCGCGCGCGGGCGCGCTGCAAATATTCATCCCGGCACGGGGGCGCGCTGACTCTCTGGAAAAAATACTACTTTTTATTTTCTTGCTGGTTTGAGTTGGTATTTTCACAAGCAATCTTCTTGACACCATCATAACACCAAATTAGCATCAAATCAATGCCAATTCACCCGAGTTCCTGATATAAGCCTGAAATGCAAAAACACTACAAAACACATCAAAAACATAAATAACTTGAGTACAAAACGCCAATCCAAGCCTTTATAGAGCATTATAAATGAACATAAATTCCACTTAACACACCCCTAAACTTGAACCGATGCTTGTCCTCAAGCATAAACAGACTCAAAGAACAAGAAATAAAAATGCTTGAATGCAAACTATGTGAATGCAACGATCCCCATTGAATAACTTAACCAACCAACAAGCAACATCTCAACAAATGCAGTTATTCGCACAAGTTCAATTAAATCTCACAAATCAATTTACAAGCTAGAAACGTGCGTGTGTGCAACTGCTTACAGATATACTTTCGCAACTAGATCAATCATCATGACTCACTACTCATCAAGGCAATCACCAGGTCATAAATATAATAAAAAGCTAAACTCAAAATGACTTACAACACTTGAATTCTTATATCAGATTTATTATATGGATTCATGCTTTTACTTACAACACATAAACAATACAGTTATGCTTATTTGATGCGATGAGTGAGGTTCACAAAAGACTTATACAATAATACCCATGTAACGAGCGTTAGGTTAGTGGATCCCAGACTATAAAAGCCTTAGATTACTAGGCACAAAGTCCCCTAAGAACTTAATAACCGAGTATTAAAGAGCCCACTCGGATCAATTATGCATAACACATTTTTTTCTCTTTTTTCTATTCTTTTTTTTTTCTTTTTTTTCACAAATTTCTGAACGAGTGTGTTTCGCTACATCTCGTTCAACCCTAGACTACTCATATAAAATGAGTCGGCTACTAGCCATTTGACACCTAGCTATAACAACTAGCAATGAAATCAAATTTTTACTCCAATTTTTAAATATCCATGTTATTTTATCATTAAGAGAATATCCTAAATTCTAAATATAAATATGCCATTAAACCTCGATAAACAAATAAACCATGATCGTGATCTAGCACGCAAGCAACCTATAAGACTTAGTGAAATTATTCTGCTTCTAGCATGCAAATCAACTCGATAAGACCTAACATTCCTAAATACGACATCACCACACTTGCGTCAATATCACAAATCAATCGGAAAAATTATCTAAGTGATCATGTTATAATGCAAATGCATGAACTATATGCAACATACTATAACAAAAAAAACTACATGGCAAATATGCAACTATATGAACTAAACTATCATGAATATGCAAACTATATGCGACTCATACATAACATATAATCCTTAACTACTACCCCCAAACTTAAAATATTCACGATCCTCAGTGAAGGTTATAGTAAGGAATCAAGCATACCTACTCAGAATCAGGATCATCACCCTCCACGGGTGGTATGTCAGGAGTGTCTAGAGGCGGGTACATAGAGTCCTCACCGAATACTGGCCACTGGATGTCAACTCATGTGACGAGCTTTTTCAGCCCAAAAACTAAGAATCAATGGAATGTCTGTCTATCCATGAACTAAATTCCGCACTGCTGCCGAGGCGTTGGACTTAGCTCTAAATATAGTCCCCAACGCCTGGGTAAGGTCCTGTGCAAACCAACTATAGATGTCATGCATCGCATCCATCCTCCTCATGAAGCGCCTATACTGCGCTGAACTCATACCAGCACTGCCTTATGCTTCCTCCTGTTGTTGTTGTTGTGAACCCGAAAGTTCGGCCTCCTCACCTAACTAAGCTCTCCATGCTGCTCTCCTAGCCTGAGAAGAACCGCCAGCATATGTCTGATCAGCTGGTCTTCTACCTGGCAGATGGTCATAAGAATAACCAAGCCCTTTAGGATCGGGCTTATCACCTTACCACTCCTACATAGTCTACAATGTCGAACTATCAATCGGGGCACTCGGGAGCTACAGCTGCTCGTGTACGGGCCAATAAACGCCAACCGCCACACACAACTTCGTCACAATAGATGCATAGGGTATAGAACCTGTAGTACTCCCTCGCAAAAACCTCAAAATCCCCTGATGAATTACCATACCAAGGTCCACATTGTCTCCCTGAAGAATCCCATACAACAGACATGCACGCTCCACAGTGACATCATGCACGTGAGAATATGGCATGATGTTGGCACAAATAAAAGAATTCCATGCACGTGCAAACTTGTTCATGCACGAGGCAGGGAAAGTGGTATACTCGCTCGTGCCCTTCTTGAACTTCCAGTGAGTCTCAGGCATTCACAGCGTAAAACTCTCGTGCTGCTCAGTCGCCCTCCGAATTGCCTCAGCACTATAGTCCACCGTCAACCCCCTCACCACAGTGAAACCATTCTTCTCAGCCTTTGCATTCGCGTAAAACTCGTGAACCACACTCATGGGCACAGCAGCGGGTGTCTCGCAAAAAGCAACCCAGCCCATCTCCAAGATCATCTCCAATAACTTACCATCCCTCCCTGATGGCAGAAAACCTCGCTCCTTGGCTATAGGCTTCGAAAGCAGCCTCGTATACTCTGCCTCAGCCTCGGGAGTTGAAACCCTAGGCCTCACACCACCCACACTCGAAGAATCAGTGGTGTTGCTGCTAACTTGGGTTTGTTGTCTCTTTAGTGCCATTGAGATTGAATAAGTTGAGAGAAAAGATAAGTGTATAAGAGAGAATTGTGTTTGAGAATTTGAGAAGTGATGGAGAAGTTTGTGTATAAGTGTGTGAATATATAGGAATTTGGAGAGAAATAGTTATGGAAAAGAAGTGAGAATTGATTATGGGAATAATGGGAATAATGGGGTGATGGAAATCGATTTGGAGAGGGAAATATGGGATGTTGGAGAGTAAAATTTGGGTAGGAATTGATTTTGTTGCACTCCCCGATTTTCTGTTTAATCTGCTCTCTTTTTTTTGAATGCAGGGGGCCAGCACGGCCGCCCCACCTGGCAGCATGGGCCCACCGTGCTACTGGAAAACCAGCACGGCCGCCCCGCATATCAGCGCGGGCGCGCGCACTTACTGGAAAAATAGCACGGTCGCCCCGCTTCTCCGCGCGCCGTGCTACTGTAGTTGAACTTGAATTTTTTTCTTTTTCTGTTTTTTTTGTGATTTTCTCCTTGTTTTGTTCTTCCTCTACCTACTAATGTACAACAAACTTGGGTTTCCTCCCAAGTAACGCTTGCTTTACGTCGTTAGCTTGACGTAGAAACTCGAGATCAAGTAGACAATAAAACGGCACTAACCACCTCGCGGTTTGCCGTATTTCCATAGTAATGCTTCAACCTCTGTCCATTTACTTTGAACGCTTGGCCTGGATCATTCTCAAAAATCTCCATCGCTCCATGTGGAAACAAAGTTTTGATAATAAATGGTCCTGACCACCCCGACTTCAATTTTCCAGGAAAAAGATGGAGATGAGAGTTGAACAAAAGAACTTGTTGCTCCGGCACAAATGATTTGAGCAGTAGACCCCTATCGTGCCACCTCTTGACTTTCTTCTTATACATTTTGTTGTTCTCATATGCTTGATGCCGAAACTCATCGAGGTCATTTAACTGAAGCACTCGTTTCTTACCAGCTGCATCCAAATCAAGGTTTAACTTCTTCAAAGCCCAATACGCTTTGTGCTCGAGCTCCACAGGCAAATGACATCCCTTACCATAAACCAGTTGAAATGGCGACATTCCAAGTGGAGTCTTGTACGCTGTTCAATATGCTCAAACAGCTTCATCCAGCTTTAAAGACCAATCCTTCCTTGATGGACACACAATTTTTTTTAAAATGCGCTTGATCTCTCTATTAGATACCTTAACTTGACCATTCGTCTGAGGATGGTATGCTGTAGCAATGCAATTATTCACATTATACCGTTGCATCATGGCAGTGAACTTGCGATTGCAGAAATGCGATCCCTCGTCTCTAATTATGACTCTTAGAGTCCCAAACCTTGTTAATATCTGCTTATGAAGAAAATTCAGCACTACCTTTGCATCATTTCTCGGCAAAGCCTTGACTTCAATCCATTTCGAGACATAATCAACCGCCAACAAGATTAACTAATTATTACAAGATGAGACAAATGGCCCCATGAAGTCAATTCCCCAAACATCAAAGACCTCACTTCAAGAAGCACATTAAGAGGCATCTCATCCCTTTTAGACATATTACCAACACGCTGGCATCGATCACATTTCAAAACAAATTGATGCGCATCCTTAAATAACGTAGGCCAGAAAAATACCGCTTGAAGGATACGAGCTGTCGTTTTCTCTCCACCATAGTGACCTCCATAAGCAGTTGAATGGCAATCTCGTAAGATCCCCCCATTTCGTTTTACGGAATACATCTCCTAATAATTTGGTCATCTCCTTGCCTAAATATATATGGCTCATCCCACATGTACCACTTCACTTCATGAAGAAATTTCTTCCTTTGAGCGTAAGACAAATCTGGCGACATGATATTGCTCACAAGGTAGTTCACAATGTCCGCGAACCACAGTTCTTCTTCTTTCACCCCAAACAACTGCTCATCGGGAAAAGACTCATTGATCAACATCTTATACTGTGAAGTAGCACTTGGATCTTTCAAATGAGAGAGATGATCAACGACTTGATTTTTAGTACCCTTTCAGTCCTTGATCTCTAACTCAAATTCTTGAAGTAAAAGAACCCATCGAATAAGTCTAGGCTTTGAGTCCTTCTTCGAGACGAGATAGCGAATAGCAGTATGATCAGTGAAAACTGTCACTTTCGTCCCAAGCAAATAAGATCGGAACTTCTCAAAACCATAGACAATGGGTAAGAGTTCTTTCTCCGTGGTAGTATAATTTAGTTGAGCACCATTGAGGGTCTTACTAGCATAGTAGACCACATGCAATATGTTGTTCTTTCTCTGCCCAAGAACTGTTCCAACTGTATAGTCACTTGCATCACACATCATCTCAAAAGGTTCATCCCAATTAGGTACAGTTATGACAAGTACCATGATTAAACTCTTCTTCAAGAACTCAAAAGCAGCTAGGCACTCGTCATCAAACTTAAACGGGACATCTTTCTCTAAAAGATTGCACAAAGGTTTAGAGATTTTAGATAAGTCCTTGATGAACCGCCTTTAAAAACCCGCATGACCAAGAAAGTTGTGGACTCCCTTAATAGAAATTGGTGGAGGGAGATTTTTGATAACCCCCACATTGGCTTTATCCACCTCAAGACCCTTACTAGAGACCTTGTGCCCAATAATAATGCCTTGTCGTACCATAAAATGATATTTATCCCAACTGAGAACCAGATTGGTCTCAACACACCTTTTAAGAATGACGCCAAGATTTTGCAAGCATTCGTCAAAAGAATTACCAAACACAGAGAAATCGTCCATGAATACCTCCACATTCTGACCAATCATGTCGGAGAAGATAGCCATCATGCATCTCTGAAATGTGGCAGGTGCTCCACACAACCCAAAAGAAACTTTTCTGAAGGCGAAAGTACCAAACAGACAAGTGAAAGTAGTCTTTTCCTGATCCTCTAGAGCAATGCAAATCTGATTATAACCCGAATAGCCATCCAGAAGACAGTAGTACTCATGCCTAGCCAACCTGTCAAGCATCTGATTAATAAGAGGAAGAGGGGAGTGATCCTTTCTCATGGCCTTGTTCAGCTTTTTGTATTCCATGCAAACTCTCCACCCCGTGACTGTTCGAGTAGGAATGAGCTCATTATTCTCATTAGCAACAACTGTGATACCTCCCTTCTTCCGCACACACTGAACTAGACTCATCCAAGAACTATCAAAAATGGGATAGATGATCCATGCATCAAGCCATTTGAGAATTTCCTTCTTCACAACTTCTTCCAATTGCCGACTTGAACTCTCTCAGAATTCTTAAGAGCTTTTCCTCATCACTACCTGAAAGGTCAGATGTAATAATAACAGACAAAGTAGATGCATCACCTAAAAAAGCATACCTTAAGTGTTCAGACAATGGTTTAAGCTCAAGTGTAGGAGCTTCCTCAATAGATGGCTTGAGGCACTTTGGAGATTTGTTTAGCTCCTCCATTTTAAGAGATTCAAAAGGCATATACAGCCTTCGCTTCCAAGGAGAAGCATTCAGATACTGCAATTGTTCATCACCTTCATCATTTTCACTATCTGAATTCCCCAACAAGGCCTTCTCTAAGGCATCAGACCTTAGCATTTGATCAAGTTCTGAAGTAACCACAGAATCGACCAACTTCACTTTTAAGCACTTCTCATTTTCAGCCGGGAATTTCATGACATTAAAAATATTGAACGTCACATCTTGATCCAGCACTGGCATAGTAAGCTCACCCTTCTGCACATCAATCAAGGTTCGGCCAGTAGCCAAGAATGGTCTTCCCAAGATTATGGGAATCTTCTTATCCTCCTCGAAATCAATAATTACAAAATTCGTAGGAAAGATGAGTTTATCAACCTTGACCAAGACATCCTCCACAATGCCGCGTGGATATGTAATTGACCGATCGGCCAACTGCAAGGTCATATAAGTAGGCTTTAGATCAGGTAAGTCCAACTTCTTGAAGATTGACAAGGGCATCAAATTGATGCTAGCTCCCAAGTCACACAAGCAATTGTCAAATGACACTTTTCCAATGGTACAAGTAATAGTGAAGCTCCCATGATCTTTAAGCTTCAGAGGCAACTTCTGTTGCAGCACAACACTGCATTCCTCCGTAAGAGCAACGGTTTCTAAGTCATCAAGCTTCACCTTCCTAGAGAGAATACCTTTCATAAACTTCGCATAACTAGGCATCTATTCAAGAGCTTCAGCGAAAGGTATGTTGATATGAAGTTTCTTGAACACCTCCAAAAACTTCTCAAACTGCTTATCTAGCTTTTTCTTCTACAGCCTCTTAGGAAAAGGAGATGGAGGATAGATATGTTTTTCCCCTGTATTACCCTCAGGAGGAGTGTGTTCCACAGTAGTCTTCTTTGGTTTCACTTTTGCTTCCTTTTGCACTTCTTCCTCAACTACAGCTTCTTCTACCAAAACTTTATAATTTTCGGGATTTGCAACTTTCCCATATCTCAATGTAATTGCCTTTACCTGATCCTTTGCTTCCCTCTTTCCTGGAACTTCAGTGTCACTAGGGAGTAGGGATAGCAATCGGGTCGGATCGGGTCGGGTATTGCAGAATCCATATCCAAACCCAAAAAATTTATCCATACCTGAACCCGACCCGAACCCGAAAAATACCCGAAAATGAATACTCGAACCCGATCCATCGGATTTCGGATCGGATTCAGGTATACCCGCAACCCGAATTTTTTTTGAATTTGATATTCATACTCGACCCCGAAACCCGAACCCGAAATCTGAAAATTTGTATAATTATTAATATTGCAAGTGCTTGGGATCGAACACGTGACTTGCATAAAAAAAGTTTTAAAGTGTCATCTTCAACCACTTCACCACATTATTAATTGTGCTATTATATGTATAACTAATATTTAAAAAATCAACTAAATTGACATCCAATTTTTCAGATTTATCACTAAAAGATGTTTTGTTAAACTTATAAACCTTATCACCCATTTAAATGATTGAATAATTATATTTCATTAAACTTTATAATTAGTTGATTTTTAACATAATATAAAAATATATGTTCAAAAAATTATATAATAATATGTATAATATATATTGTATAATACATATAGTATTATAATGTGTAATATATAAAATTATAAAATTATATATATAATTAATATATATAATAATTCGGGGTTTTTTCGGATTTCGGGTTCCGATCGGGTTCGGATAGAGTTTCGGATTTCGGATCGGGTTTCGGATCGGTATACCTAATATCCAAATCCAAATATTTCCGGGTTAAAATTAAATCCATATCCAAATCCAAAAAATCGGGTTCGGTAAATCCAAAATTTCGGGTTTCGGATCGGGTATCCGTCAGATCGGGTGCCATCCCTACTAGGGAGTGTACCAGGTTGACGATTTAGCAAGGCATTGGCAATTTGCCTAATTTGATTTTCCAAGGTCTTGATAGAAACCGCTTGGCTCTTGCACATGAGCCTCAACTCTTCCAATTCAGATTTTTCAGTAGACTGTTGCAACTGGAGTTGTTGTCTTGGTGCATATTGCGGTTGCTGAAAACCCGGAGGGTTGTATTGCTTCGCAGCATACTGCTGATAAGGCTGTTGAACCGCACTCTGAGTGTTTCTCCAGCTGAAGTTAGGATGATTGCGGTTGTTGGGATGATAGGTGGCTGGAATAGGCCGCTGCGACCTCTGGAAGTTGCTCATGAATTGAGCTGATTCACTAAAAATAGCATACTGGTCAGTCTCATGCGCACCAGCACAAAGTTCACAGACACTAGTGATCTGATTAACTTTATAATTAGCCAAAGAATCCACCTTCATCGTCAAAACCTTTAGCTGAGCAGCTATAGCAGTAGCTGCATCCACTTCCAGAATTCTTGCTACCTTTCCCTGAGGTAGTCTCTGAGTAGGATTCTGGTATTCATTAGCAGCCATCAGTTCAATCAATTCATAAGCTTCATCGTAGCTTTTAGCCCACAAGGCTCCTCCTGATGCTGCATCAAGCATGGGTCTACAATTAGTACCCAATCCATTATAAAAGCAGTTAATGATCATCTAGTTAGAAATCCCATGATTATGACACTTTCTAAGCATCTCCTTGTAGCGATCCCAAGCCTCACATAAAGATTCTTCAGATTGCTGAGCAAATTGAGTATGTGCATTTCTGATTGCAGCAGTCTTCGCCAAAGGAAAGAATTTAGTTAGGAACTTTTGAGCAAGATCCTCCCATTTGGTGATAGACCCTGGTGGTAGAGAATGTAACCAACACTTAGCTTTATCCCGCAGAGAGAATGGGAAAAGCTTCAAATTGATAGCATCTTCAGAAACTCCATTGAACTTGGAAGTGTCGCAGATCTCGATGAAATCTCTGATGTGCATGTTGAGGTCTTCTGTCGGAGAACCCCCAAACTGAACTGAGTTATGTATCATCTGAATCGTGGTCGACTTGATCTCAAAGGTATTAGCCGAGATGGCTGGTCGGACAATGCTAGACTGAATATCATTAATCTTCGGTTGAGAGTAATCCATCAAAGACTTCAAATTCTCTTCTGGTTTTCCCATTGCAATAAGAGCCTCTTCTTCTACTTTCTCCTCGAAAAGAACTTCCTCGAAAACTTCCTTAGCAACTACAACTTCTTCCTCAGCTTGATCCAGGGTTCTCTTATGAGACCGAGAACGCGTATGCATACACGCTCGCTAGAGTACCTGAAACACACCAAGGAAATAAGTAAGTAACAATGTCCGAGTCAATGAACTTTAACGACGACTGATGATAAACACATAAACTAAAAATTAACACCGAGTCCCCGGCAGCGGGGCCAAAAACTTGTTAGGATGAAAACACGCGCTAATATTCACGCAAATATACGCGATCGCAAGTAATATATAATTATTTCTAGTTCGTTCCCACAGAGACTAGTTTAGGTTAATTTTAATCAATACACTTATACAACAGTGGTATGGTTATTATCCAATGCTAAAACGATTAACAAATTGAGATTTTTTATAACTATAATTAACTAAGAGATTATATTAAAGAATATTAACTAAGAGATTAGAAATGATTGATTAACTATATGACACAGACATGGGTACCTAACTTCATTATTACTTCATTAAATAGCCTTTTTGTTCTTAACCTTAGCATACAATGGTGATGACACTAATCAAATAACACGAAACTGATAAACGCCAACTTTCGTTGCACAGATTCCATACTACCAGACATCCATACAAGAGATAAAAGCTAAAATAGACACCAATTATATTGAGACCCTATATGTCTATAAGATTTGACAACATAACAGTTTAATGCACAGGTTATCAATCATTATTACATAGGGCAAGTAAGATGGTTAAAATTACGTACAAATCATGCATATCAAATACATGAACCTATGCTAGCATGGCAAGTTCTAAACCCCTAAATTCACTTTCGATTCATTAGAGACTAACACGCTATTTTATAAGTCCGTGACGTTCATAAGTCGAATAAGCACAACCAACACTAGGCTATCATACAATCACCACACACTAAGGTATCGAAATAAATTAACTAAAGAAATCCATAAGTAAATCCGCTAGAACACCACGATAACGATTAACCCATAATCAAACTCATCACCAAAGTGGGTTCCGATGAAAGCATGGTATAATAAACGTAGTCTTTATACTGAATAAATAATAAAACCAAGTACGAAACATGAGTATAGGTTCACAAATAAGAAAACTAGCATCCAAAGTTACAACTTGAAACAAAGAATCACAAGAATAAACTAGATCCTCTTCGCCTTGGTTGATTTATATTATACGGTCTTATTACGCCTTCTCTTTAAGCTCTGGTACGTCTTATTATATAAACCATAATAAGTTATGCTTATATAGTAGCCCATGCAGAGTAGAAGTCCAGCTGATCAAAATTAGAGTAGAAACAGGATTCTGTGATCCCGACACGGCTCCGCGCGCGGGTGCGCTGCAAATATTCATCTCGTCGCGGCTGCACGCTACTACAACGCGGGCGTGCTGACTCTCTGAAAAACTACTACTTTTTATTTTCTTGCTGGTTTGAGTTATTATTTTCATGAGCAATCTTCTTGACACCATCCTAACACCAAATTAGCATCAAATCAATGCCAATTCACATGAGTTCCTGATATAAGCCTGAAATGCAAAAACACTACAAAACACATCAAAAACATAAATAACTTGAGTAAACGTCAATCCAAGCCTTTATAGAGCATTTTAAGTGGACATAAATGCCACTTAACAAGCAACCATCAAAATATAGAAGAAGATAATAAATGCACTCCTCCTGACACCGCTCAAGATAATAACATAGCAGTGTTGTGCAACCTTCAACATGTAGAAGAAGATGAAGTAAATGGAAGGGTCATTTAAGAGCCTGTAGTTAACTCACTGCCAATTTCACTTTGCCCTGAACCCCCTCATGACGAGTGTCTTGATACAATTAATTTGTCATCTTGAAAAATTAGGGACAAATATCAAGAGTCTGCTCTTTCAAACTCTTCAGGTTTTAGAGCTGCTCTTCATAATAAGAATACTAATTGTATCCAATGTCCTTCTCGAGACAATTTACTAGGTACAGTAGTGCAAGATCTTAACCATATGAAAATCATGAAAAAAAGAGGCATACCTAGAAAATACTCGAATAGTATCGTCAAAACTTTCTAGTTACCTAAAAAGAAGCAAATAGATAATAAAACTCCCTTCAGTTCTTCCCAGTCGTCGTAAGGAAGCTCAGTTAATCCTAGAGTCTGGTGTATTAATGAGGCTTGAAGTTGTGGGGGACGTGGAGAAGGCTCTCCTCGAAATTGAAAAATCCTTAGATGCTTAATTAGTATCTCTTGCCAATCCATCACTTCTTATTTCAATATATGGATAAGTTTTCTATTTTAAGATGCAACATGAGAGGCCTAAAAGCTTCTCTGTTATTCCCAAACAATCTAAACAAGAATTACAGAAGGGGGTTGAATGGAATTCTGGCTTCTTTTGGATTTCAAGAACAGTTCTTCTACAAATAAATAACCGTGTTTGATTTTGCAATAGTGCAGAATGAAAGTAAAGTAGAAATCAAAACACAAAGCATTTAAATACAAGTATTTAAAAACTTTCTGATGGATTGAACTTTTCCACCAGAGATATATATTAAGTAGAGAACTCTGTGTTACAAAATGTACACAGCTGCTTACAAGTTGAACAACAAGAACAGAGAAATTCTTTACAGATTTCGCCTTATCTATTTCTCTGGTAAATGTTTACTTACTTGGATACTATTCAACTTGCTACCCTTGGTTTATATATCACCAAATTACATGATAAAAAGACAAGATAATAAGACAAACTATTTCTAGTCTAATTACATGCTTCTACACTTCTCTTTCCAGCATCTTTGAATATCTTTTGTTTTAGCATGGAAATGGAAATGCTTCTTTTATTCTCTAAAACCTGAATTAGGCTGCCACATTCCATTTGCATACAATCAACGCATGTGACTGTCAAGTCACTATCAACTGATTTTTTGAATCTGATCATCCATTAAAACTTTAGTACTTTGGTTGACCATCCGTTGAAACTCAGGTTGATCATCCGTTGAGACTTATGTTGATCATCCGTTGAAACTTTATGAATCATCCGTTGAGACTGTATTCTTGACATTTGAATCCATTTCATTTATGCAAGATTATAAGGCATCTGATATTTACAATTAACCATCCTTTCTTGCATATAAATCTAGTAGTCAACATGACTTAAACATTCTTCAACATCTAGATTACTAAGCCATTTCAGTATGCAGAAATGTGCTACTAATCTTATTATACATAAGCTACTCTTTCAACGGATGTTGAATTAATCATCCGTTGAAAGTTACAAATTTCACTTAACTAAAATCTACTAAGTGTTTTATTCAAGGTATCATCAAGTACACAATATATTCCTAACAATCTCCCCCAATTTATGTCTACTGGAATTGTAGCTATAAATTAAGAGAAACTTGATGATAACAAAACACTTTATGAATACATAATGAATAAAGTAGATTAAAAATTACAAGTGCTGCAGTTTATTAAAAAATCTCACAAAAAAGATTTGTAGAGTGTCTTACAGATCATTTTCAAGGTGCTCCTCTAGACTGAGCAAATTTAGATCATTTCCTTGATGGCCTTGACTGCTTTCCCAGCTTCACATAATTCTCTTCAATCTGATATTGGAGTTATCTGAAAAATTCTGATTCATACTCATTTGTTAGATCCAGCTTTTCTTGTATTTTCTTGAGAGTTTCATTATTTGCAATCTTTAGCTGGTCTTCCAATCTGAAGAATCTTTTAATATATTTTTCATCCTTGAACTCCATAATCCAGTATGGCCTCAAATGCACCCTATCTCCATTGAAAGGAATTGTCAATACTCTTGGGAGTGTATTTGGTCCTCTCCAACTATTCCTTATCTCCTCAATCTTGTTTAGTACCATTTTCTTGGCAACTATATTAAATCCAAAGTTTTTCTTGATTGCAGAGAATATGGTCAACAAAGTGGAATAACCTTCATTGAGAATTCTGTGAAGTGTCCATGTAATCATTTTACCACCCTTGTACCTGAAGACTAGAATCTCTGGAAGGTGCTTGTAGGAATCAATAGATCTGACTTCTTCTAGCTCATCCAGATAGAGATTTATGTCAGAAAATTCTTTGATGTCACATATGTAGAGTTGATCTCCCTTGTTGATATTAGGTTTAGGTTTGGCCACTTGCTTGGATTCAAGCTTGAAGGCTTGACTGTTTTGACTACTCTTTCTTTTATCTTCCTTTATTTGACAAAGATTGGAAGATTTAGATCAGGAAGAGGCAAGCTATCCCAATCTATAGGTTCATCCTTGGAAATCACAGGTTCACCATGAAAGGTGATGTTAGGATCAACCTTGAATTCAGCCTCCTTCATTGTAGGTATGGCTGGTTGACTTGAAGTTGCAGATTTGACAGGCATGTAATCTTCCTTATCATCATTGAGATCTATCTTCCTCTTTGCATGGATCTTATATCTAAACTTCCTCTTTGTCTGCTTTGGTTCTTCTTTCTTTCCTTCATTCAGATTTTCAGATGTCTCAGTTGGTGTTGGTGAGACTGCGTAGCTGTATGAACAGTTACGTGATAACTCAACATTAGTACAACACTAGAACATGACAGGTTTATAATACTACGTTTACACAAGAAATCAGAATAAATGAAGACAAGGCAAATATAAAGAATCGAAAGATTAGAAGAAAGCTTGAAGTCTGTTTACAGGTCACTGAAAGAAGCTCATTAATATGTTCATGCCTGAGTTAAGAATAAAGCTTAAAGACTTTCAGGGTTTCAAAAATGTTGAAGATTCAATGTATAAGTGCTACCAGAAGATTTCAGTGTATTGACATTGATTGAAGATACACAGTGTATGAAGTATAGGAATCTGAAGAATTGAAGATATGGTATAGACAGAGGTTAAAGAAGACAACTGCAGTCTTGAAATTATACTCACTGACAGGAGTTCATTTTTATGTTCAAACGTCGGTGAAGAATAGTGAATGAAGTATTCAAGTTTATAGTAGCAATGAAAACATTGTCTGAAGTACCAGAAAGGATTCCAGTGAAAGTACAGTTGTTTATTGATAGTCAGTGTACGAAGCAATTAAAGTTGAGGCAAGCTTAACAATGTAATCAATGTTATAATACGAAGACCTGAATCGGGGTTAGTTGTCTGTGAACCAGACCAGTTGCGCTAGGCGTCAATAGCTCGTGAAAGGAATCTGGGTATTATTGATAGAAGAATTGTTATATTGAGGAACGTACTTGGATTGAACGTTTATATGTTAAAGTACGAGAAGAGGTGTGCGGGGTATATATCTAAACTGCTCGAGGGACTCGCGAAACTCAAAGTTTAATTGTTAAATTAAATAAATTTATTTAATGGACTTTAATATAATTTATTTAATAAACTTAAAATGATTTATTTTATAAACTTTAAATAAGTTTATTTAATAAATCTAAATTAGTTTATTTATATAAGTTATATTTAAGTTAATTTTATAAATTAATTTAGTTACAATTTAAACTTAAAAAGAAAAGAAACAAAAAGAAAAAAAAAAGAAAAAAGAAAATATAAAAAGAAAAGAAAAAGAAAATAGAAAAAGGAAAAAGAAAAACTAAAGAAAAATAAAAACAAAAACAAAAAGAGAAAAAGAAAAAGAAAACAAAACAAAAAAAAGAAAAAGAAAATCAAAACAAATAAAAGAAATAAACAAACGTTTACTTGTTTGTTTTTCAGTTTGGTAAAGTTAAGTTACTAGTGTACTGTGGTCGCCACATACACTGGTAGTAGTCGTCATAGAGAGCTAGCTCCCTCCCTCCTGTACCTCCTTGGTCGCCACAGAGTGTAACGCACAAATAAGGTAAGGCAAATAATCACCTTGGTCGCCATAGAGAGCCTATAGTTGATCGCCACAGAGCTCTCCTCAATCCTCAGCCACTACTTTATTGAACAATCAATTTATTTGTGTTGTCAATATTCAACCTCACATTTTGATTAATATAAAAGTCTACAAATCTGCAGCAGAAGATTTTGAAGCTATTAGATTAATTTTCTGTTCATCTTCTCTCCCAAAAAAAAGTGAAAAATAGCAGCAAAAATTTCTAGAGAAGCTCAAGCTTTTTGTATATCCGTTTAACTTCTCACCAGAGTAACGTTATAATGCCCGATTTAACTCTTGTATATTCATAGGAGCATTATAATCGTTACCCAGTAATTAAATCCTTAGACAAATAAAAGCTAGATCATTGTATATGATTTGATTTGTAAATCTTTGTAGAAGCTAGGAACTTTGTTGTTCTTAAATTGTAGCTGGTTAATTTATTTACCGGAGTGTAGCAACACCCTTCGAGGATTTATAGGGCTGAGCATTCGGTCGGTTCGGTCCAAAACCGGACCGAACCGAATAGACCGAAAAACCGAATTAGTATTTTTTCTTGGACCGGACCGGACCGGACTGAAATTATAATATGGACCGGACCGAACCAAACTGAAATAATTCGGTTCGGTCCGGGTTTGGACCGAACGGACCGAATTTTTTTCAAAAATAAAATTGTATTAAAATTTTAAACCAAAAATTATAAAATCTAATATATAATTAAAGTAAGGTGATATATAGAGTAATAAGAGTGTAAAAATATAATTACAAATTAAAAATTATGATTATAACTTTAAAATATATGTAAAATGTATATAAAATAAAATTATAGTATTTATAATTTGGTCTTTTCGGTCTATTTGGTCCGGACCGAAATATTTTTTAAAAGAACCGGACCGAACCGAATTTTATTTCGGTCTATTCGGTCCGGACCGAATAAACCGAAATTTCTAAAAAATCAGGACCGAACCGAACCAAATTAGCACGGTTCGGTTCGGTTTTTCGGTTTCAGTTCGGTTTTGCTCAGCCCTAAGGATTTATATATGAATATATACTTCCCCGAATATCTTGTGTTCCTCGTTTTATATTCCCAAACACTATTCTCCTCAAGAACATGGAATCACTAACCAAGCACTAAATCTATATCTGGTAAAGATTCGAAAGAATTTTTAATTTAGTGATTATTGTATTCAACCCTCCCTTCTACGATAATTCGGGACCTAACAATTGGTATCAGAGCTGACTGATTGATATACAAATCAAGATCCTTAAATAAATTTATTTTATTAATTTAAATTTACATAAAGTTATTTTATAAATTTTATTTAGCAAATTTATTTTATAAATTTAATTTAAATGAGTTTATTATTTAAACTTGAATAAGTTTATTATTTAAACTTGAATAAGTTTATTTTATAAACTTAATTTAAATTAATTTAATTTATAAATTTGACTTAAATAATTTTTTTTAAATTTTAGTAAATAGAATTTTTAATTTAGACTTATTTCCCGGTTAATTTAGCTGCAATTGTTTTTTATTTTACCTTCACTTCGGTAGCTTATGAGATGGTCTTTCTGTTTTATTAAATAAGGTACGTACGGGAAATAAAAAAATCAAAGCAGAAGACCAGTTGTGCACGCGCCGCAAAGCATGGTGTACCACACGCGCAGGCAAGCCACAAACTGTGTTGGCTTGAGTAAACTATACGCACAGGTTGTTGAAGGTAAGAGTCTGATGAATCCACGCGCACCAGTACAACGCATACACGTCTTCTGGATGTGTTTCTTCAGCGCGTGCGTGAAAAGAAAAAAAACAGAAGTGGATATTATGGTAGCCTCAAAGCCTTTATTCTACTTGAGTCGCCGCAGCCGGGTTGTTTTTTTTTCTTTACACTCTACTACTCCCTGTAGTTGCCATACAACTTCTCTATTACTCTGATCGCCATAGCCTTCCAGTTTACGTAAATAATCGAAGGCAAAGACGGTGCAAGAAGTACTAGTAGGTCATCACAGGGAATAATTTTCTAAGGCAGTGTACACCTCCTCTTAACCTCTAGTCGCCATAAAATTATTTACAAGGGTGAAGCTGTAGTCGTCAGTTACTACTTAACAAAATATGTAGCCCTTAAATAATTATTTCTGATTTATTTATTTTTCTTTAAAAATTTAAAATTTAAATTTTTATTAGATAATAATTTACGTTTTATTTAATTTTTAAGAAAATTCGAAATTCTTTAAAATTAGATTTTACGTAAATATTTATTTTTGATTAATTTAGTTTCTACGAAAATTAAAAATATTGGAAACTTGAATTTATCTTAATTATTAAATTAAGGGTACTCAAAGGATTGGTAGACTCAGGATTCCTCCGGGCTTTCAAATATGATTTTAATCTTTCGAAGAAAATGAAGACAATGTGTTATTCAGACGGAAAATTCCCATAATGGTTTTCTTACTCCAATGGAACTGATTTCAAGACCTACAGACGAAAATTGTGGAACTTCCTCAAAGGCTTACTCCATAGGATACCACTGGGTTTTTAGACGTAGGAATTGAATGGAATTTCTATGGGTACAACTTTTCTTGGAGATTTTACGACAACTCTATGATTCCAGATTATACAGTCACACAGTGGTTTGTACCAATGCTATATTTATCCGGGAATCAATGAGATCTTACAGGCAGGAATTATGGAGGTCAGAGAGAATAGTGGGGACAAACAAACATCTCAGTCACAGGTAGTAAAGTTGGAACCTCGGAACAGAATGTAGGAGTCACTGATAGTTGAATCAGAAGAAGCTCAGGTAGAAGTACTTGAGGGACTGGACGCCAGGGCAGTGTTTCACATATCATGGAAGTTTGGTCGTATCAGATTCACAAGGAATACATAAGCTATATCTAAGGATCAAGCCTATCTATTCTGAAGCAAAGACTTTTACAGATTCAGTTCAAGAGGTGATTACAAGACTGAGATTAGGACATAAACAAGATTTGATAGCTACAGTTATGACAACAATATGGGTCAAGTAACTATCAGGTGTTTTGCTACAACAAAATAAGAAGCTTGACAAGCAAGGATGAGTAGGGATTCAGTTGAAGAGTTGAGACAAAGGTGGAATGTTTTCTTAGGGAAGCAGCCAGTCAAAACTTATAGTGCACGGGAAAGAGTTGGGATGGATCAGATGACGAGAATAATGAATATCTTGCTTTCATAGAAATCTCTGAAGATGATCCAACTCAAATATCTCAGGTTTCAATTTCTTGAACCACTGCAATATCTTGTTCTCAATATTCAATGTATGATAAGATCTTATTGTTTAAATGTTTAACACTCGCACAAGCATGATAACATCACACATAGATAATGCTGAACTAGTTCACTAGATTATTTTTCTGGTAACAAGGATTGATGTTTAACTTGTGCATGTTACTTTAGATGATCTTATATATGTGTTTGAATATTTGTTGAACATGATTTATTGCTTTAGTGAGATATATATTTTCCAGCATATAAGACCTTTGTTAATGCTTATTTTCTGTATCCTATTACAATGTGATTTATCCATTTAATCTGAATTGTTTGTTAAGATGTATTAGTTTATATTTGGATTGAGATAGTTAGATGAGATACATCAACAGGATTGGATTAGATAGAATTAGTGATTTATTTGTTAATTCTGTTTGTTCCATATCATGCATGTCTTGCTTAATTCTTATGTGTAATGTTTCCGAATGAATGCCATGTATTCTCAATACAATGCTTGCTTATTTTTTATGCCATGAATGCATCTTCTAGTACTTGCATTAATTATAAAAAAAGCATGTTTAGGATTACAAGAGGGTAAAGACTGCTAGTCCTCCTTATGTAAGGTTAGAACCATTTCCCCTAGCCCAGAGATAAATTTGTCTAGGGTATTTAAATGGAAAAGATGGTCAGTCAAAGATAAGAATTAGCATGATAAGGTAGCAGCTGTTGTTATATATGTTTATAGTAAAATCTCTAATCCAATTGGACCCAAACTAATAAGTTGGGTACCAAGAATTGTTAATCCATTTGTGAGTGCAGGACATAACAGGTTAATTGATTCATATGTATTTTTGGTAATTCATACTCAAGGCATATGATCAAAGAAAGAGCCTCACAATCAAATGTGATTGACAAAAGCTATTCCGTCAATAATATTTGGAGATGACAACAAAGGTTTTCATTACGGGACAAAGCTATACAGAAAAAGGGATATCATCATGGATTCAACAATTGCTATCATTGATGTTAGGTCACACACACACTGTAGAGGGGGTGAATACAGTGTATAGTACTCTCAAATCGAACTTTAAGAACTTAAGTAACAGAAAACAAACTTTATTGAAACAATAAACTCTGTTACAGTATGGAACTGTTACCTCTCAGTGATGAACAAATATCACGAGAGCTGCAAGGGTTACAATGAATAATCTTTTCTAATAATGATAACACTTTTAGTGTAAACCCTATGTCTGTGTTTATATACTACACAGTTACAAGATAATCGCTAATTGATATGGAATATAATTCTGCTTCCTAAAATATATCAATCAGATTTTTTTCTATCCAAGTATTCCATTCTTCACGGAATTCCTTCTTCATGCATATCTCTTCTTATGTTTATCTCGATCTTCTTTCCTTTAATCAGCTACTGTCCTTATTTGATTGTCCTTCAGCACTTAAGTTCTGATATCTATCTTCTGATGATTATCTCCTGATAATATAAGTACTGATATCCTTAAGTCCTGACTTCCAGTATAAGTACTGATCAACAGTTAAGTACTGATTTATCCTGTTCACGTAAGATTCTGAAAGCTAAACATAAAACATATTAGCCATGACATTATCAAATATATCTAACAATCTCCCCCAACTTGTAAATTAACAAAATATACAAGTTTAACAGATATTTGATGATGTCAAAAACATTAAGTACAAATGCATGAGAAATAGACTAGATAACTACAACTTACAGTCCTTAAAGTTTTTACCAATTTCAACTTCTGATAACAACTTCAATCTGTATAAATATCAGAATTTAAGCAGTTGTAGATCTTCGACTTGGCTTCTTCATTTTCTGATCTCTCTGATGTCAGGAGTTGTTCTGAGATAGTTCTTCAACAAACATTTCTCAGCATATCTTAGTTCATCAATCATTCTCCTTTTAACATCTTTAAGCTCTGCAGTATCTTCACCAGTTTGAAAGATTGCAGCTCTGAGATCATTAATCTTTGCTTTTCTCAACTCCTGATCTAGTCTTATGACATAAGCTTTGTCAGACTCAAGATTGAATTCAAGTCCCTTAATACCAAGATACTTTCTGATCTGTGCAGTATTAGGCTTCATATCAACAATATCACCATTGTGATCTCTGTACTTTGGAACATATATGCTGTCAGACTTAACAGAATAAAGCCTTTTCTGTCTCTGAATCTGTTCTTTTAAGTAGTTTGCAGCAGTCTCTGTTATTCTGTCATCCATTTGAAGTAAGAAAAGTACATGCTCCAATTCTTCAAAATACTTCAAAGGAATAGCATTTTGTCTTATATGATAAACTCTACCATCTGTCATGAAATACAACATGATGTATTCTTTCAAGTAGGTATGGTAAACCATCTGTACAGATTCCAGTTGATTCAATCTCTCAGGAGTTGCTCCAATACCTGGTTCACTCAAGGAAGTTGGATCATTGGTAGTGTTATGTACTCTTCTTTCATCAGTCTTTCATCAGCACTTCCCAATCCAGTTTTATCTCTAGCTTCCTTTCCAGTAACTACTCTTGCTTCAAAACCACTTGCAGTAGTCTTCAAAGATTGAGTCTGTTTTGCTTTAGTGAATCCTGGTAGGAGTGTCTTTGATCTATTTTCTGATATCAAGTTAACTTGAGCTCTGTCAGAGGTTACTTGCTTCTTCTGAATATCAGAACTTACAATTTCTTAACTCTGAACAACTTGAGCCATGTCAGAGGTTGTTTTAAGAACTTTTCTTGAAGTCAGAGCAAGATCATCTTTTTCATCAGCAATTTCTTCTTCAGGAGGTACATAACCCTTGATAGGTTCACCAACCTTTTCTTTACCCTTGGATCTTGGATCTATCTGTGGCTGTGATCTAGCCAATGTTGCTTCAGTATGTGTCCTTTCTTTGATCACAATGCCTTTAAGTTTTGGAAGTGACTTTTTACCAGAAGCTTCAGATTTAGATGTGACTTTCTCTGATTTAAGTCTGGCTTCTTCTTCCTTTAAACTTTCCAAGTCCATTCCTGGATTTTCTTGAAGAAATAACTGTCTTGACATTTCCTCATCAAGATCTAGAAGTTCATCAGAACTTATCCTTTTACCAGCAGCAGAACTTATTCTTTTCCCAGTATCAGAACTTGTTCTGTGACTAGCTTATCTTGATGTAAACCTTCTACCTTGACTATGACCGCTACCCATTCCAGAGTTTCCTTGGTCATCTTTTCCATCATCCTTTCCTTGCAGTGTCTTGTTGGTTTTGCATTTGGACTTAATTACCTTCTCCCCCTTTTTGGCATCAGCAGGTAGTAAAAGAGAGATAAGTAGTTCCACTGAGGTCTGGATTTCAGTAAGTTGCGATTGCTGAGAAGCTTGATTTGTCAGAATTTGATCAATCTGAGCTTGTTGTTTCTCTTGAGTTTTCTCAATATAAGCAATCCTGTCAATGGTAGGTTGAAAGAACTTTTTCTTATCAATTTTCCAAACTTGTTCCTGTTTGATAAAGTTCTCCTGAATCTTGTGTAGCTCTGCATGAGTAGTTGAATGAAGACCTTATAGATGTTTAGTACTCAATGCAGTGACTCTAAGCTGGGTTTTAAAATCATCAGAATTTAACATTTCATCAGCTTTAGTCAAGTGCTCAGCAAGATGTAAAGCATTTGGAACACATGAAAACTGAGTTCCATTCCTTAGTCCACTCCTGACCTGCAGGAGTTTCACTCCAAGGCACTGGTGCATCCCTGATAACAAACTCCTTTACCAGTTCAAACTTAGGAAGAGTCGGTGGTGGAGTATGTCCTGAAGGACCTGCTTCATCAGCATCGACAGTTGGAGCAGCTTCTCCAGTATCTCCAATATTTGCAGCATCAGAACCTAAAGAATCAGTATCTTCTGATAAGACAACAGTGTGAGTAGCAATGGAGGCTTCAGCATCCTATAATTTCTGATCTGATACTAAGTTCTGATCAACAGCCATATCCTGATGCTCACCTAAAATCTGATCATCAGCATCTTGATGCAGAGAAGGTGTTGTTGATAACTCTGGAGTTTGAACAACATCAGTAACAGGTGTTGTGGAAGGATTATTTGCTGTTGGAGCTTCTAAGAAAAGTATTTCAGGCACAACCAGGTTCTGAATATCAATTTCAGCACTTGTACCTGGATCAACAAGAGACACAGATGGTGAGTTAGCCTTGTCAGATACAGCTTCCTGAGATGGAGTTGATGGAGAAGAAGTGACTGGAGCAAATTCCTTGTCTTGTGAGATCAGAGATTCCTGATCCCCTTCCTTAGCTGCTTCCTCCTCATCATCTGAAACTGGCCTTTATGCCCTCTGTTTCTTGTACTTCCTTGTTGATTTGGATTCCTTGGGAGTTTCAGGAACTACCATTCGTCTAAGCCTCTTGAGAAGCCTAGAACCTCTAATTTCAGAATCCTTCTGAGAAGTTGCTTTCTCAGCTTCATTTACCACAGGTTCTGAAGAAGGAATCTGTTCCTCAGAATCTGATTCATCTCTCAAAGTAATTCTCCTCCTCTTTTGAGGTGTTTGAGGAACAGTCTTTGTTCTCTTTGGCTTAGAGGATGTAGGCTTCACAGTAGGTGCTGAAGAAGAAGGTTGAGCAGTCTGTGAAGTGGAGAGATAGGATTTGAGATAAGTTCTGAGGGTAGGCTGAGATATACCCTGAGTGGTAGGGACTGAAAATGATGAATTTTGGTTATGGTGAGTTGGTTGAACATTGGAGTAAACAGATTGGTAAGTAGCAGGATCAGCATTTACCAGAATCTGTTTCACTGACTGAGGAATCTGTAATGGTCTCACCATTGATTTCTTTGTGTCAGCATTTATCAGGTCGTTAAAGTACCTTTTTGCAACCTTAAAAGGTGGGGTTTGAGTGCTGACTAACTGGGGTTCATCAGTACAATACGTATAAATAAGTTGACAGAATCGAGCAAAGTAAACAACAGTTCTATCCTCTGTCATCCTATCCCCAATAAAACCAATTAAAGCAGGTGCAAAATCAAAGTGAGTTTGATTGATAAGTGAATACCCGATGTGCTGACTCATGATTGGGATAGTATCAAAGTTTGAACACTTGTTGCCAAAAGCCTTGGTGATGCAATCGAAGAAGAAACTCCATTCTCTTCTGATATGAGCCCGTTTCAATTGTCCTAGTTTTATCAGACTCTTTTCATATCCCAAATCAGTCATTAACTCCCGAAGTTCTGATTCCTCTGGTATAGAGAAAGTACAATCTTCTGGAAGATGTAATGCTCTTCGTACTGTACCAGGAGTGACTACATAGAATGAATCACCCACTTGGAAGATAATACTGGGAGTTCCTCGTTTACCACCATCATCAAAAACTCCAGTCCTTCAGATGCTCAGAACTTGTTGACTTGAAAATAATTCAGGCTGAGTTAAGGAGTACCCAACCTCACTATGTGCAAGAAGATCTTGCACAAAGTGCAATTCAGATGGAGCTTCAGCATGATCAAGAATTGCAGCATAGTTTTTTGGAACAAACTTAGCTCCATCAATGATTAAATCCTTTGGTGCCATGTGAAAAAAAATAAGATTCAAGTATGCCTGTTAGGTGTTTGAGATAATATCTGTATGAAAAACCAACGTGAGAAAGAAGGTGAAAGAGAGTAAAAGTAAGGAGAGAGATAAAGTAGAAAGAAAATAAAAGATTAAAGAAATCTTCTCTCTGTTGTACTTATACTCGGAACAAAAAATGTTACCGTTGGACACCTGTCAGACATGCAGTAATAACGGACAGTTACCGGGCTCGAGAAAACAGGAATCATTACTTACCCAGTTGCCTAGTTTCAAGGAAAAACCGTTCCATTTATCAAGAGAAACAGTTTTAATTCAAAATTTAAACCGTTAGCACTGATTGAATTATTTTTCACTGCATCATTGAAATTCTGAAAATACATCACATGAAAATGACCAAGATAATTTAGATGAGTAAGTGCTGAAAATGAATCAGAACTTAATATAAAACAAAATATATATGGTCATCAGAACATCAATCAGGATTTATCAACACAAGATGAAATAACTCAGAGATAAAATCTTGAAGTAAAAACAACTTTCATTAATATATCAAGACAATACATTTATGAAATGGAAATTACATCAATACTTATACAAGATTTTCCCTAAGCTTCTAATCCTAACATCAACAGCTTTAGTCCTAGCTAAGAAGCCTGACAAAGCTGAGGATGAAGAAGAACAGGAAGAAGACAAGATTAAGTCATCTTCCTCTTCCTATCTTCGACGAACAAGATGGCGGGTCGTATGATTCGCTCTTGCTGACGGATAGCTTCCCGCCTTTCCTCCTCCAATCGCTCCAGATGGCGATGGTAATCCATATAGAAGAATAGAAGGTGAGTCGGCACCTCCTGTGGGACAGAATCCCAGATCTCCTCAGGAATGGCTGTTACATGCCACTCCTGCTGCCACTCGGCACAACTTAGCTCCATATTGAAGGTTTGGTGGTTCAAAAACATGTTGTATCGGACCATTGTGTTTTTGACAGAAAAAAAAGGAGGATTAGTGTGTGAGAAGAATGTGATGAAAAGACTGATGTGAAGTGGTTGCTTATATAGGCAAGAGAATGCCAAGAGACGCAAAGATATTTAATGCTGACAGGTAGAATTAATTCTACCTCGTCTCCCTAGACTTTGAAAAAGAATAACAGACATTGGAAAGAGGAATCATGGTCTAGACCGCACAAGACACAAGAAACAGTGGACTGTTCAAGTACGAATACCATTAATCCTAATCATAGTGACTATTAATCTTCCACTTCAACATATTCTAGTTCGAGCTGAGACTGTTATCAAATTTTATTCACAGATAAGCCAAGTAAAGGATTAGACTGAGAAATCAGAACTTAGACCTATACCAGAACTTAACAGTCATCAGAACATAATTTCTTAACTCGAGAAAGGAATGCCCATCTTAGTAAATACTCATACAAGTTCTGAGTTATGGACGTCAGAACTTAATCATCAGAACGTGTAACTTAGAACTTGTCCTCAGAATTTGTGCAATAATGACACAATGACTGTTTATCTAAAATAACATAGACCACCACAGAAATTTTCATCATTCAGATGGAGTGATTAGTGTGTGCATTAAGCTAAAAACAGACAAAGAGTAAAGTCTGATTCACTTCAGTACATCTTAGAAATAAGGCATAACTAAAATTTTGCTAAAGATCTGTCATTGTCCTGAAACCTACTGATGAATGAGTTCATGTTTGAGTCCATCTCAACTGTTTTGTGCTAATTTTATGCATCTTTTGCAATTCTATTTTACAGTGGCTTCTTAGTGTAAGTGAGTCACGACTGTTTACCAAAATTTATGCTATTATCAGAGTATTTCTCCAGTAATCATAGAGTGTGAAAAGTCACCAAGAAAATATTTTGCTTTTCTAATGCATATTTACTTAATACCAGCAATGCACTTGGGTCGTCCCTTCCACATTTTTACTCTAGATCTCAAAGGAGTACCTGATTTTATTCTTTGATCTTTTTGCTTTTTCTTTTGATAAGTGAGGTTTATCAGCAGTTAGTACATTCAACAGTTTTACTAGTATCAGAACTTAACAGATGAGTAGCATTATTCTAATTTGTGACTTAGTAATAAGATATACAAAGTAAACTTAACTAAGCTCAATTATCAGAATTTGCTAGTGTCATAAGATTTCCACCGAAATAATTACTTCTTATATGGAAGCATTTGTTTATTAAAGACTATTAGGTCAGTTATCTAGCACAGTTATCCTCATAGAATTGAATAGGTACTAGAACAAACATATCACTTATCAGAGTTTAGAAACATATATCAGACAACAGTTAGTACTTAAAGACATTTATCAATTAAGCACAGAATATACAATGAGATTAATTCTGTAAATACTGAGCATAAAGTCTAATAACATAAATATTAAAAAATAAGTCTAAGCAGATTTAGAGAAAGAACCTGAAACCATTCCAAGTTCATTTACCAATCTTGTAAAAGTAGCTTCACATAATGGTTTTGTGAAGATATCTGCCAATTGTTGATCTGTGGGAACAAAATGCAATTCCACTGTACCTTCATCCACATGTTCCCTGATGAAGTGGTACCTGATGCTGATGTACTTTGTCATTGAGTGTTGAACTGGATTACCTGTCATAGCAATAGCACTTTGATTATCACAGTAAATAGGGATTTTGAAATATGTTAACCCATAATCCAGTAACTGATTCTTCATCCAAAGAATCTGTGCACAACAGCTTCCTGCAGCAATATACTCTGCTTCTGCAGTTGATGTGGAAATTGACTTTTGTTTCTTGCTTGTACCAAGAAACCAATATGCCTCCAAGAAATTGGCAGCTTCCACTTGTGCTTTTCCTGTCAATTTTGCAACCTGCAAAATCTGCATCTGAGTAACCTATTAGTTTAAAATCTGATTCTCTAGGATACCATAATCCCAGAGCAGCTGTTCCTTTAAGATACTTAAAGATTCTTTTTACAGCTGTTAAGTGAGGTTCTCTTGGATCTGCTTGAAATCTTGCACAAAGACAGGTAGCATACATGATATCAGGTCTACTAGCAGTTAGATAGAGTAGAGAGCCAATCATACCTCTGTAGTCAGTAATATCTACTGATTTACCGGTATCCTTATCCAGTTTTGTCGCAGTGGCCATTGGAGTGGATGCACTTGAACAATCTTGCATTCCAAATTTCTTTAGCAAGTTTCTGGTGTACTTGGTTTGACAAATAAAAGTGCCTTCCTCATTCTGCTTGACTTGAAGGCCCAGAAAATAGCTAAGTTCCCCCATCATACTCATCTGATATCTTGACTGCATTAGTTTGGCAAACTTCTTGCAAAGTTTGTCATTTGTAGATCCAAAAATGATATCATCAACATAAATCTGGACCAAAAGTAAGTCATTTCGATGGTTGAGGTAGAACAGTGTTTTGTTTATTGTCCCTCTGTTGAATCCACTTTCCAGAAGAAACTGAGCTAAAGTCTCATACCATGCTCTAGGAGCTTGCTTAAGTCCATAAAGTACTTTATCAAGCCTGTAGACATAATCTGGATGTTTGGTATCTACAAAACCTGGAGGTTGTTCAACATATACCTCTTCCTCCAATTCTCCATTGAGAAAAGCACTTTTCACATCCATTTGAAAGACAGTAAACTTTTTGTGAGCAGCATAAGCCAAAAATATCCTTATGGCTTCTAACCTAGCAACTGGTGCAAATGTTTCATCATAATCAATTCCCTCCTGTTGAGAATATCCTTTTGCAACCAGCCTTGCCTTATTCCTTGTAATTATGCCATCACTGTCAGTTTTGTTTCTGAATACCCACTTTGTACCAACAACAGATCTATCCTTTGGTCTTGGCACTAGGGTCCAGACTTTGTTTCTTTCAAATTCATTCAACTCTTCCTGCATTGCTTGCACCCAATCAGCATCTTGAAGAGCTTCTTCCACTTTCTTTGGCTCAGTCTGAGAGAGAAAAGAATTGTAAAGACACTCATTTGAAGTACCCGTTCTAGTTCTGACACCTGCATCAGGATTTCCAATTATCAAATCAGGTGTATGTGATTTTGTCCACTTCCTTGCAGATGGAAGGTTTTCTCTAGAACTGGATGCTCCCCCATGATCCATGCTATCTTCATTTTCATTTTCTGATGCTCCCCCTGAAACTATGCTCTCTGAGTTGGATTCTTCAGTATTTAGATTTTCAGCACTATCAGAACTTGGCTTATCAGAACTTGACGAATCAGAACTTGAAGAGCCAGATGCATGTTCTGATGTTTCTTGAGATGTGGTAGGATCTTGAGTATGCTCCCCCTGCATAGGTGCATCTTCCTTTAACGTAGTCACCACAGTTTCAATAACATCAGAGTTTAATCCATCAGAGTTTGCAGTATCAGGACTTAAACTGTCAGGATTTTCAGTATCAGAATATGAGTCTTCATTTTCAAATCTCAACTGATCATGGTTAATGAAATCTTTAAGACCAGTGATCTTCTTGTCATCAAAAGAGACATTGATAGATTCCATGACCACTTTTGTTCTCAAATTA
This sequence comes from Apium graveolens, assembly GCF_009905375.1. NCBI lineage: Eukaryota > Viridiplantae > Streptophyta > Magnoliopsida > Apiales > Apiaceae > Apium > Apium graveolens. The sequence goes on along the minus strand of NC_133648.1, from coordinate 104,730,962 downwards.
TAGACTCTGAAGGCTTTTGTGGAAAGTGGATATCCAACAAAGATTCCTTCATCAGCTTTTAGATCAAACTTTGATAGCTGTTTAGGATGAGTCTTGAGAACAAAGCACTTGCATCCAAATACATGAAAATATTTCAGATTTGGCTTCTTTTTCTTCACCATCTCATATGGTGTTTTTCCATGCTTGTTAATGAGTGTTGCATTTTGAGTAAAACAAGCAGTCTCCACAGCTTCAGCCCATAAATAGGTTGGAAGCTTTGCTTCTTCAAGCATTGTACGTGCAGCTTCAATGAGAGTTCTATTCTTCCTTTCAACAACTCCATTTTGCTGTGGAGTTCCAGGAGCAGAAAATTCCTGTTTTATTCCATGGCTTTTGCAGAACTCTTCCATTATCAAATTCTTGAACTCAGTGCCATTATCACTCCTTAAAATTTTCACAGAATCTTTGACCATTTTATCCAGCTGTTTGACATGATCAATCAAGATAGATGCAGTTTCACTTTTTGTGTGCAAGAAATAAACCCATGTGTATCTAGTGAACTCATCCACTATGACCAACGCATACTTCTTCTTTGCAATAGACATGACATTTACTGGACCAAATAGATCAACATGTATAAGATGATAAGGCTCAAGAATTGATGATTCAGTCTTGCTCTTGAATGAAGATTTTCTTTGTTTGGCTTTCTGACATGAATTACAAAGACCATCAGAAGCAAATACTGTGTTTGGCAATCCTCTCACAAGATCTTTCTTGACCAGTTCATTTATATTGTTGAAATTTAAATGAGAGAGTTTCTTATGCCAAATCCAGCTTTCTTCAATTGATGCTCTACTTAACAGACAAATTGCAGAACCATCAGTACTTGTTGAAAGCTTAGCTTCATAAATGTTACCACGTCTGTATCCTTTCAGAACAACTTTGCCTTTAGATTTACTCACAATTTCACAGTGTTCTTCAAAGAAATCAACATGATAACCTCTGTCACAGATTTGACTTATACTCAGTAGGTTGTGTTTAAGTCCTGAGACCAGAGCTACTTGTTTAATTATGATATTTCCAAGATTGATATTGCCATATCCCAATGTTTTTCCAATGTTGCCATCTCCATAAGAAACACTTGGGCCAGCTTTCTCCACAAAGTCTGATAGCAGGGCCTTATTTCCAGTCATATGTCCTGAACATCCACTGTCCAGAACTAGAATATTTTTCCTGTTGCCCTGCAATCACAAAGATCACTAATTATTAGTTTTAAGGACCCAGACTTGCATGGATCCTTTGGCCTTATTAAGTTTGTTAACATTTGCAGCGGATTTAGCATCAGAGTTTATGTTAATATTTTTCTTATCAGAACTTACACTATCAGACTTTGAATCAGAATTTACACTAGAAGGAACAATGGAAACTTTCTTCAAAGAAGGTTTTATTTGATAATAATCATAGTACAAACTATGATATTCCTTACAAGTATAAATGGAATGCCATAAACTACCACAATGAAAACAAGGATTTTGTGGTTTGTATCTAACAGACTGACTCTTAACTCCTGATTTTGAAGGTAAGGAGTTAATATTCTTATTCTTCCTGCAAAAAGAAGCCAGATGGTTAGAACTTCCACAGTTATGACATGTTTTCCTAGAAGCATCAGGAACAGGTTTATAATCATTGCTTTTATTCACACCTTCCTTTCCATTCCTATTTTTCCTAGGTGATTTTACCTTGTTTGCATTCTTGACATCTTTCAGCTTATGCTTAAGCTGCTTCTTTGTCATTAAGCCTATGTTCACTTCAGCTGTCTTTTCCTGTTTTAGTTTGTCAGAAGTTAATTCCTCTTTAACTTCTGATTTCTCATTTTCAGACTTTACAGTTACAAACTTAACAGGTTTAAACTTTGGCTTTTGCTTAACAACAGGCTTAATTTCTTCAGTTCCTTTATCATTCTTATCTTCTCCATAACCTAAGCCCTCTTTCCAGTTTCCACTACTTAGCAAATTTTGAGTTGTTTTGCCAGAGTTAGTCCAAGTCCTGATAATCTCTCTTTCCTTTTCTAACTCAGTTTTTAGAGATTCATTTAATTTTAGCACTTCATTCCTCACATAAAAAGCATCATCTCTATCCTTCTGAGTTTGATGGAACATGACTAACTCTTTTTCTAAGAAATCATTCCTTTTCTTAAATGCAAGATTTTCAGAAGTTAATCTTTCACATGTTAAAGTTTGATCTCTATAGCTAACAAACATGGTTTTAAGATATCTTCTCAACTCATTAATATCATCAGTAGAAAAGCATAAGTAGTCTGAGGTACCTTTGTTTCAGCAACTTCAGAACTGCTCTCAGCACTTTCTTTATCAGCATTTGCCATCAATGCATAGTTCTCCTCACTTTCAGAGTCTGAGGTGTCTGTCCAGCTTTTCTGCTTTGTGACAAGAGCCTTGCCTTTGTCACCCTTTACCTTCTTGCAGTCAGGAGATATGTGGCCTTTCTCACCACAGTTATAGCATTTAATATTGGTGTAATCTCCTCTGTCAGACTTTCCTCCTCTGCCTTCAGATCTTCTGAAATTCTTCTTATCAGAACTTATGCTTTTCCTGGAAAACTTCTTTCCCTTCCTGAACTTCCTGTATGCAATCTTTGTGATTCCTTTCACCATAAGAGCACACAGCTTCATCATCTCCTCATCAGCATCAGTCTCAGGCAAGCTTTCAGAATCTGAGTCATCATCACTCTCAGAACTTGATGACTCAGTATCAGACTTTATGAAAAGAGCTTTACCCTTGTCTTTCTTTGAGGAAGCTGCTTTGGGGAATTCTTCTTCAGCCTTAAGAGCAACTGTCCTTGACTTTCCTCCTTTCCTCTTACTTCTTTGTTCCATCTCCAGCTCATGAGTCTTGAGCATTCCATAGATTTCGTCAAGAGTTATTTCATCAAGATTGTAGTTGTCTCTTATTGTCGTTGCCTTCAAATCCCAGCATTCAGGAAGAGCTAACAGGAACTTAAGGTTTGAATCTTCAAGATCATACTCTTTATCAACCAATGACAAATCATTCAAAAGTTTGACAAATCTATCATATAAATCATTCAATGACTCATTAGTCTTTGAGTCAAAGTGTTCATACTCTTGAGTGAGTATTGTCTTCCTGTTCTTCTTAATTGTGTCAGTTTCCTGACACCTTGTTTCCAGAGCATCCCATATCTCCTTAGCAGTCTTGCAGTTGATTACCCTGTTTGACATTACATTATCAATGGCACTATGCAGTAAGTGTCGTACCTTAGCATCCTTAGCAATTGATGCTATGTCCTCAGCAGTATAATCACTCTTCTCCTTTGGTACGGTCTTTGCTGCTTCACCTGCAACTGCAACAACGAGTTTGGTTGGTTTGTGAGGACCTTCCTTGATTCTATCAAGGTATTCTGGATCTGTTGCTTCCAGGAACATGGTCATCCTTACCTTCCATATGGGATATTCAGATGGTCTCAGTATGGGGACTCTGATGGTCTCATACCGACTCTGAATTTGTGTCTTTGGTGGTTCCTCAGTTGTGGTAGGCTTAGTTGGAGTTTCTGTGTCCGACATGATTGTGTTTGGATCTTTAACTGTATGTATGTTAACAGATAGGCTCTGATACCAATTGTTAGGTCACACACACACTGTAGAGGGGGTGAATACAGTGTATAGTACATTCAAATCGAACTTTAAGAACTTAAGTAACAGAAAACAAACTTTATTGAAACAATAAACTCTGTTACAGTATGGAACTGTTACCTCTCAGTGATGAACAAATATCACGAGAGCTGCAAGGGTTACAATGAATAATCTTTTCTAATAATAACACTTATAGTGTAAACCCTATGTCTGTGTTTATATACTACACAGTTACAAGATAATCGCTAATTGATATGGAATATAATTCTGCTTCCTAAAATATATCAATCAGATATCTTTTCTTCCAAGTATTCCATTCTTCACGAAATTCCTTCTTCATGCATATCTCTTCTTATGTTTATCTCGAACTTCTTTCCTTTAATCAGCTACTGTCCTTATCTGATTGTCCTTCAGCACTTAAGTTCTGATATCTATCTTCTGATGATTATCTCCTGATAATATAAGTACTGATATCCTTAAGTCCTGACTTCCAGTATAAGTACTGATCAACAGTTAAGTAGTGATTTATCCTGTTCACGTAAGATTCTGAAAGCTAAACATAAAACATATTAGTCATGACATTATCAATTATATCTAACAACATTTGAGTAATTTGATATGCCTGCTTAACATTTTGATCACATTCACCTCTAATTCAGCAATTTGGACAACCTTTTTATTATTATTATTTTAGTTATACTAACTTAAAACTCGTGCGATGCACGACGTCTCCATGATTAAGATATTTTATCTCGATTAAATATTATATTAATTTAGCCCTTACGAAAGTTATTTATTAATTTGTTTTAATGCAATGTAATTATATCGACCAACGATTTATATTTTGATTTTAATTTTATAGTAGGTCGATTCAATAATATAAATTTTTTAGTCGGGTTAATTGTATTTATTATTTTATTTTAGCTTGAGACTCGGTATACTATTTTGACAACTCTCACTAATTACATATAGTTTTCTTTGAATTTTATTTATTCAGGATAAATAGTATAATTTTGTCTTAGTTGAGATAAATAACATATATTATTTTTATTTTATTGTACCGAACAACGAATTATATTTTTATTTTGTTTACGTCGGGTTCAATTGTATAATTTTTTTTTACCCCAGATGAATAATATTTATTATTTTGTTGTTTGAAATCCTTATACCGACCAAATTTTTATATATTATTTTGTTGCTCGGAATTTTTTTGACTAACCGACTTCTAAATTTTTAATATTTCATCTATTATAATATAGTATAGATGATTTGAGAATAATACAAATATATAGGTTCATAAGTTAGTGATATTTCAGTTTTAAAAAACAGTGTATGATTGAAATCTATACTTCTAATTATAATTTTATAGGCGTGTTTACAAAAGATAATTATATTTTAATTAAAAGGTAAATTTAAGCTCAGAAGTATACGAATTATATTTAGTCCGTTGACTCACGAAATCCAACTATCTACATACATATTTACGTTTATTTAATTTGTTTAAACCCAGATCAATGATAAAATTTTATATTTCAATGATAAAAAAGTTATGTTAGCCCGGAAAAAGTACATATTACTTTATTGTAGCTGATCTAAATATTTTTATATTTTAATATTGATTTATCATGAATTAATTGTGTATTTTTTTAGCCCACATAAATATTATATTTTGATTTATTTTAGTCCAATTACACTAATGAATCATCTTTATTTTCATTTTATTAAAATAGTTTACATATTTTAGAAATTAAAGAAAACCCGTAATTCTAGAAACTCAAATATTGTCCACACAAATCAACTATCAAACTTTAATATTTCGGTTATTAGGGTCGAATCCTGGTCATCCCCATCTTCTAAGCCCCCATTATATCTACCAACCAATTAAGTAGATTTTAATTTTATTTTAACCTGGATCAATAATATAAGAATTATCTTTAATTCAAATTTAATTTTGATTTTAGCGTAGATCAATAATATATATTATTTTTTTAGCCTCAGGCCCATTATATCTACCGGATGCAGCTAGTTACATTTAGTTTGTTTTTAGTTTTATTTTAGCCTTAGGTTAATATCATTATGTTTTAAATCAAGCAAATGATATATTTTATTTCATTTTAGCATGATATTATATCGATCAACGAATTACCTTTCAAATTTTTGTTTTTAGCCCGATTCATTAATTTTTTATAGTCGGTTCAGCAATATTTATTATTTTATTTTAGCATTAGTCATCAAATCTTTGTTTTAGTTTCTGACTCGTCATATGCCCTAAAAAAGTTTTCAGGCACTTTATATCAATCCAATTCAGCTAATTATACTTATTTTTTAGTTTTATTTTATTTTAACCAGGGGTTAGTATTATTTTATTTTAGACCGAATGGATAATATATATTATTTTATTTTAGTCTGATAACAATATATCGATCAAACTAATTTTCTATCAAATTTATATTTTATTTTATCCCCGTCCAGTTATATCGAGATCAATAATATTTATTATTTTGTTTTAGCATGAGTTTGCAAATCCAACTAAGTTAACTATATGTATTTTATTTTTATTTTTTTATTTAAGACTGAATCAATATTATAATTTTGTTTAGACCTGCTCAGATTAATTTTATAGATTATTTTGTTTAAACCAAAATTATTGGACATATTATAACTGTATTGTGAATATTTATCTATTATAGAGTATTTTATTTTATATATCACTATAATTACGATGACACTTCTGATTATCAACCAAATTTTTGTTGTTTCATTTTTATTATAATAATATAAATATATATTACATATAAATTATCAAAATTTTCAGTATTTTAAATTTAATATCAAAATATAATAAAACCTAATCCAGTTGATTCAAGTGTGCTATAATACGACGTGCAACAGTTGTCTAGTTAATCCTCTGACCTCAACTTTATCCTCGACCTCAAATTAGTTGACATTGAACTCGGACAACAGGATCAGGCCGGCGTAAGAATGGTTCGAGGATCACGAGTGTTTTAATTTTACTTGAATAAAGTAATAAAAATAACATAAGAACATGACTTTAATAAATTAATCAAATAAGATATTTATTTAAGTAAGGGTAAATTAAGTAATTTTATCAAATACCGACCGACCGACTACCAAATTTATAATATCTCGTCTATTATAATATAGTATAGATAGGGACATCACTCATAAAGTATCATGATTTATAATCAAGTTTCCCCACATATAATTATAATAATAATAATAATAATAATAATAATAACTATTATTATCATTATTATAAAGACTTACTAGTCAAATAAAAATCTAATTCAAATTCCATATTTTTATGTCTCGGTGAAATTTAAATTTATAAATATTAATAATTATTTTTACTTTTTATTTATAATTCATTTGTTTATATTATTAATTTTATAATTAATAATGTATGAACTCGTGTTCAAAATTTAAACCGAGGTTAAAGATAAATATAATTGTATTTAATACCATTAAAAAATCATTACCTAAAATGTTATTATATGTTTACGTATGTATACATGCATGTATGTATGTATAAATATGCATATACTAATAAATGTAAGCATGTGCGTATTTTTAATCACTATATAATACGAGTTTTAGACAACTATTCATATTAATTATGCAACAATGAATAGAGTTGTAATAAATGGATGATGAGGTGAAATAAATATTAATATAATATTAAAGATTTGCACTAAGTATATGTATTTTTAATCAAATATATAATAATGACTTAGATATAAATTTGCATATTAATGATGGAATAAGTGCAAAATAAATTTTATATAAGTATGATGTTTGGAGAATATTTATTAAATATTAATGAAAGTATTAATAATTAAATTTTTTATATAGTAATAGGTTAGAATAAATATAAGAATTAATATGTAATAATGAATGTGTACTAATGGTTGAAATATGAATATTTTTATGGATATTAATTAGAGTATTTATGATTAAATTGATGACAATTATGAATATATGAGTATGTATCTATGTGTGTGTATGTATGCATGCATGTATATATGCATGTATGTATTATTGTATATATGTATTAATGTATGTGCATATATTAAATAGACGATAATTAATATTTTTTAATAAATGAATGAGAGTGAAATAAATGTTATATGGATATTAATGTATATTAATGTAGGGGCATAATCGTCATATGAATTAAATTTCTCATCAAACCCCCTATTGTTAAACTATATATATAAGAGATAAGAGAAGAGATAGATAGATTTAATAATACATTTCAATAATTACTATTAATTCTCTTTCAAGTATAGCCTCTGACGGGGTAATATTTTAATTTTAAGAATAAAAAAAACAAGAAAGGTGATAAGATGGATGAAAAGTTTGCCTTGCCCCTCATTCAGATTTCATCACATAAGGCATAAATAAACTTCTTTTCATTTTTACCCACATAGCTGCAAAGAAGTTTGAACGAGCGTTATGCACATATAAGGTGATAAAATGGTGGTTACACATGAATCCTAAACTAGCACCGAAAGAAAAAATTGAATGTTATATTTGTGTACCCTATTTTTGAAACGAATTTTCTAATCTGTGTTCAAGTTCATATGTTAAAAATTTATACTTAATTAATTGTCAAAATTTTATTGATGAAAAATTTATTAATAATGATGGATCCCTACATGTATAAAAAAATTTATTAATAAAATTGTGACTACTTATCATCAAATAATACAAATTCTTAGTATTTACCCTTGTACACATTAGGAAACACCCCCAAAAAGTTAGTTTATTCTTTCATATAATATCATTTTTGTTATAAAATATTGGTTATAGTAATAAAAGAGCTGCTAAAGAACTAATATATTTGATCGGAGATAGAGCAAGATGAGTAGGAGAAGGAGTAGAAAAAGAATGCTCGGTGCGATGTTTTCATTCACAGATGCATTTATAGTAAAACAAAGGGAGCAAGTATTTAATGCAAGTTAACATTTTCTACAAATCTATGCATAATTATTGCAACATTGACTAACTATATGACAATCAAGTTAAAACACTCCCATTTGATTGTTATTATAGTATGGATCATATATTGCCTCGTTAAAACCTTGTCACGGAAAAACCCAGTGGGATAAAAACTTTAGCGAAGGAAAAAGAGTACAATCTCCCCTTTGAAAATTAATCATTCTCTGAATTTTATTGTAAGAAATCCATGAGTCGACGCATTCCAATGTTATGTCGTAATTTCCCAAATATTGAATTCGGTAATGATTTCGTGAATAAATCTGCAAGGTTGTCACATAATCGAATTTGTTGTACATCAATTTCACCATTCTTTTTAAGCTCATGAGTGTAGAAGAATTTTGGTGAAATGTGTTTTGTCCTGTCTACTTTGATATATCCTTCCTTAAGTTGATCAATGCATGCAATGTTATCCTCAAACATAATGGTAGGACTTCTAGTGATGTCTGGTAATCCACATGATTCCCGAATATTCTTGATGATAGATCGCAACCAAACACATTCTTTACTGGCTTCATGAATTGCAATGAGTTATGAGTGATTTGTTGAGGTTGCCACTGTAGTTTGCTTCGTAGATTTCCAAGAAATAGCTGTACCACAATATGTAAACACATATCCAGTTTGTGATTTACCAAAATGAGGATCTGACATATCCAGCGTCTGCATATCCAATCAACTGAGATGTCGAGTTTTTTGATAAGAATAATCTAAAATCTGTTGTTCCACGAAGATAACGGAATATGTTTGATCTCATTCCAGTGTCTGTCCATCGGAGCAGAACTAAATCTAGCCAATAAATTCACAGCAAATGAAATATCCGGCCTTGTATTATTTGCAAGATACATAAGTGCACCAATTGCACCTAGATATGGGATTTCAGGACCAAGAACCTCTTCATCATCTTCTCGTGGTCGAAATAGATCTTTATCAGACTCTAAAGATCTAACCACCATTGGAATAGTCAATGAATAAGATTTATGACGAGGTTTCTTGAGCTCATCCATTTTTAACCCTTCTGGGATTTTCATAAAAATTTCACTATCAAGTGAACCATACAGGTATGCAGTAACGACGTCCATAAGACGTGTTTCCAATTTTTTTTAGATGCCATACCTAATATAAAAAGAAAAGTAATTCCATCCATCACTGACGAGTATGTCTCTTGATAATCAATGTCAGGCCTTTGAGAAAACCCATGTGCTACAAGTCGGGCTTTATATCTCATAATTTCATTCTTTTCATTTTATTTTCTTATGACCCCATTCATTCCCAACAGGGTTCACACCAATTGGTGTTTGGATAACATGTCCAAATAATTCTCTTTTACGTAATGAATTTAATTCTGTTTGGATTGCGTCTTTCCATTTTGGCCAGTCTTTTCTTCGACGGCATTCATCCCCACTTTATGGTTCAGGATCAAAATTTATGTCTACATCCAATGCTGCGGAATATACAATACATCATTGATTATGGCTTTACTTCGATCCCATAATTTTGTATCATACACATAATTTATTAAAATTTCATGATTGTTTAATCCCGTATCTTCGGGGACTGAAATCTCTTCAGGGGATAATACCACTTTAGGGGTATTGGCTTCTTCTAGAGCAAGTGCCACCTTAGGGGAAATTTTCTTTATTTTTCTTTTTCACGGTGCAACATATTTTGCACTGGCCGGTGTACCACGCTTCAAGCGTGGCTTTGATTCTGTAACCAATTATTTTGGATCTGATTTTTGAATTGGTATATCTATTCTAGCTGGAGTATTTACTGCAGGTATATGAGATTTAGTTATATTTCTAGAATCGTTAAATGCGTAAGACATTTGGTTTGTGATATTTTGCATATGAATAATTCTTTTAACTTCAAGTTCGCATTGACTGGTACGTGAATCTAGAAAATATAATCCTGATGCATTCCATGTTATGTTAGGATTATCTTTATTTGAAAGTTTTTCTCCCCCTAAGGGAGGAAACATAGACTCGTCAAAATAATAATATGCATATCTTGCAGTAAATAAGTCTCCGGTTAGAGGTTCCAGATATCTAATTATAGATGTGGAATTAAAACCAACGCATATACCTACTATTCTTTGAGTTCCCATATTCGATCTTTTGTGGTGGAGCAATCGGTACATATACAGCACTTCCGAAAATTTTGAAGTGAGAAATATTAGGAATTTGACCAAGTACCAATTGTAGCGGAGAATATTGGTTGTAGGAAGTTGGTCTAATCCTAATAATATTAGCAGCATGAAGTATTGCGTGACCCCAAATAGATGTAGGTAATTTTGCTTTCAACAACAGCGGTCTTGCAATAAGTTGGAGTCTTTTGATAAAGGACTCGGCTAACCCATTTTGTGTATGTACATGAGGAACAGGGTGTTCAACTGAGATTCCTACAGACATGGAATAGTCGACAAAAGTTGCAGATGTGAATTCGACAGCATTATCTAAACGAATTAACTTAATGCAGTTATCTGGGAATTGAGCTCGTAATTTGATTATTTGGGCAAGTAGTTTTGAAAAAGCATCATTACGAGTTGAGAGAAGACAAAAATGAGACCATCTAGTTGAGGCATCGATTAATACCATGAAGTACCTAAATGGGCCAGATGATGGGTGTATAGGTCCGCATATGTCCCCTTGGATCCTTTCTAGAAAAGTTGGGCTTTCAAGCTGAACTTTAGTAGGGGATGGTCGAGTAATCAATTTTCCTAAAGAACATGTTGAACATGGAAGGTCATTGTTGGAAAGAACTGTAAAATCTTTAAGAGGATGACCAGTAGAATTCTCTATAATACGACGCACCATAGAGACGCCAGGATGGCCTAATATTTCATGCCAAAGTGTAAAAGATTCTGGATCTATTAGTTTGGAAGCAATGATATTGTGTGACTCAATAGTTCTAATTTTTATCATATATAATCCTGAGGAAAATGAGTGAGACTTTTCTAAGATTTTCTTGTTTCTAGGATTAGCGGAAGTAATAAGAAGATATTCTCTATTAGCCTCAAAGGTAGTTTCGATGTGAAAATTATTGAGTCCGATATCTTTAAAACTAAGAAGATTTCTAGTAGACTTACTAGAATATAATGCATTTAGAATGTGTATGTGGGTACCATTAGGTAGGACGAAACTAGCTTTTCCAAAACCTTTGATTATATTAGATACGCCGGAAATCGTTCCGACTTGAGCTTCGGTTTTGGTTATTTGGGTAAAATATTTTTGGTTCTGTAGAATCGTATGAGTTGTACCACAATCAATAATGCATATATCTTCATAATCCATTCTGTATATAATTAAGAAACATAATTTATTTGATAAGAATATAACACACTACATAGTTCAAACAAATAAAGCACACAATACATACTACTATAATAATTATATGAAACTAATCTTCAGCCACCCATATGGGAGTTTCGTTAGGTTCATTCGGACCATTAATACTTATTCCTCCAGTTGAGATTCTCGGGAAATCATCTACGTTATTGTTGGTGAAATTTGTTTCTACCATTTTCTCTTTTGATTTTTTAGAATAATGGTATAGCTTAACAAGATGATCTGGGCATGACAATTACGTGTCCAGTGCCCATCCATATCGCACCTATAGCAAACATTTTCAGTTTTTCCTCCTCGTGGTGCTTTTCTTTTACTCTGTGATTCAGATTGCCACTTCTGGTGACCAGGGTTGTTATATGGATGAAAATGTCCATGGCTCCGACCTCGTCCATGATACCGACCTTGGCCTCGTCCACCTCTGTACCATTTTTCATGTACATTTTCCTGGAATGACATATTATTTACTTCAGGTAATGGGGCAGATCTTGTTGGACGAGATTGATGATTTTTAATCACCAATTCATGATTCTGTTCAGCAACGAGGAGAGTTGATAGAAGACCCCCGAACTTAGTAAATTTGCGCTCCCTGTACATATATGCTAAGTTAATATTGTTGGGGTGGAAAGTTGATAGTGTTTGGTCGATTTTTTTTTTCTTTAACTTTATCACCACACATAATAAGCGTAGAACTTATTTTGAACAAAGCAGAGCTACATGCTCGGACACTTTTAAAATTTTGAAGTCTTAAATTAGCCCAATCATTTTCAGCTGCAGGTAGATAACTAGTTTCTGGTGATCGAACCTATCCTTTAGATTTTCCCATAAAATAAAAGGATCCTCGACTTCTAAGTACTCAGATTTTAAATCTTTATGCATGTGGTGTCAGAGAAAAATTATAGACGTAAAGTTTTCTTCAGCTGTGGATTTATTTTCTGCCTTTATTGTATCGCTTAATTTCTTTGAACCCAATTGCAACTTTACATCTTGTACCCATGATAAATAATTATCGCCAGAAATGTCCAAGGCAACGAACGACAAGCTTGTAATATTTGTCATACTAAATCTGAATTAACACGACAATTGTTAGGAATATGTGTATTAGTTTGATGATAAGTTAAACAAAACACTTAAGTAGAATTCTAGTGTTTGTAGCCTCAACGGATAAGACCATTTTGGTTATCCGTTGAAGGAGTAGCTTTACTTAGAAATAAGTTTAGTATTGTAGCACATTTTATTCTCTGTATTTAAGTTGTAATTCTTAGATGTTGTGGGAAATTATCAGTCATGTTGACTACTAGTGGATATGCAACTAGGAGGGCTAATTATAAATATTTCATGCCTTTGTAATTTTGTATAAGTGAAGTAGTATCAACTGATATTAAAGTCCTTCAACGGATGAGAAACAAAGCTTCAACGGATGTCTCTAAAACTTCAACGGATAATATCCATCAACGGATGAGTGCTTCAACGGATAAAGCTTCAACGGATAAAGTCATCAACGGATGAAAACTTCAACGGATGCTTAGTTCAATAGCAGTTGATAGTGACAATTCATAGGCTGACAGAGGCACATGAGTTGACAGAGACAAACTGGAATGTGGCAGCCTCTAGGAGGAATCAAGAAAATGCAGCATTTCCATTCTGGTGCAAACAAGGAAGTATTCAAAGATTCACAGCAAAACCTAAATTGCATTGGATAAAGAAATGAAGAAGAAACATGTGAAGAATCTTTTAATTGTATTTTCAGTTTTGTCTTCACTTGTAAACTTGGTAAAATATAAACCAAGTAGCAGCTAGTAATTAGATTGTGAATTTTCCAGAGCTGTTTAGAAAAATCCAGAGAGAAAATCATCTAGTTTATACTAGGACGCAGCTGTGATTTAATTCTTTGAATCACAGATTTTCTGAAATAACACATCTCTGGTGGAACAACAAATCCACCAGAAAAGTTTTTAAGTTCTTTGTGTTCTTTACATTTGTGTTTGAATATATATCTGTTTGTATTAGCTTCAAGCAATTCACACACATTTGTTCATTAAAACACTTAGCCTTAAAAACTGCCCAAACTTGAAAAAGTTTTGAGATTTACATTCAACCCCCTTTCTGTAAATCTCATTGTTAGTCCACTGGGAATAACAATTGGTATCAGAGCAAGCTCTTAACTTACAAAGAGTTTAAAGATCTATTCTACTAACATCATGAGTCAGAAGAATCTCCTGCTACCATTATAAGTAGGAAGGATATTGGTATAAAGATTCCAGTCCTGGAAAGAGATAACTATCATCACTGGAAAGTGAAGATGCATTTACATCTACTCTCTCAAGATGAAAGCTACATCAACTGCATTGAAAATGGCCCTCACATCCCTCACGAGGTGGTCACAGCTGCTACTGCAACAGTTGTTGTTGGACAGTTCATTCCCAAGCCAAGAGCAGAATGGACTATTGAAGATATTGAAGAGATTCGCAAGGACAAGAAAGCCATGAACATTCTGTTTAATGGCTTAGATCAAGATATGTTTGACAATGTCATTAATAGCCAAACTGCAAAGGAAGTTTGGGATACTGTGCAACTCATCTGTGAAGATACTGAGCAGGTTAGAGAGAACAAAATGCAGCTCCTCATTCAACAGTATGAATATTTTCATTCTGAAGAAGGAGAATCATTGAATGATACCTTCAACGGATTTCAGAAACTGTTGAATGGATTAAAGCCGTATGGTAGAGTGTACCAAGTCAAGGACTCCAATTTAAAATTTCTGAGGTCTCTACCAAAGGAATGGAAACCTATGACTGTTTCTCTAAGAAATTCTCAAGATTATAAGGACTTTACACTTGAAAGATTATATGGAATTTTGAAGACCTATGAACTTGAGATGGAGCAAGATGAGCTGTTGGAAAAGGGAAAGAGAAAAGGAGGATCAGTTGCACTTGTAGCTGACAATGAGAAGATTGAAGCCAGGAATGAGGAAAAGACAATGCCAAGTCTCAAAACTGGCACAAGCAAATCAGAATCAGGCAAGGGAAAGAAGCAAGTAGTTGAGGATGAAGACAATTCCAGTCAAGATGACTCTGATGATGTTGATGAACATCTGGCTTTCCTGTCCAGGAGGTTTGCAAAGATGAAATTCAGGAAAAATGCAAAATTCACTAAGTCAAACAAGAACATGGTGGACAAATCTAAGTTCAAATGTTTTAATTGTGGCTTAAGTGGACACTTTGCAAATGAGTGCAGATAGCCATCCTCTGATAAGAAGAAATTTGAGCAAGTTGATTACAAAAAGAAATATTTCGATTTGCTCAAACAAAAGGAAAGAGCTTTTCTGACTCAAGATGATTGGGCAGCAGATGGAGCCAATGAAGATGATGATATGGAATATGTCAACCTAGCCCTGATGGCTAATTCTGATGAAAATGAAACTAGTTCATCAAGCAACCAGGTAATTACTACTGATCTCTCTCAGCTTTCTAAGATTGAATGCAATGAAGCCATAAATGATATGTCCAATGAATTATATCATTTGCGTTTTTCCCTTAAATCACTAGCTAAAGAAAACACAAGAATCAAAGAGAATAATTTATTTTTAAGTGATAGGAATGTTGTGTTAGAGGATCAGGTAATTGAGCTTGAAAATATTAAAATTAAATGCTTGATTGTTGAGAGTGAACTAGAAGAAGCTGTTAAGAAAGTAGAAATTCTTTCTAAACAGTTAGAAAGTGAGCAAGAGGTAATCAAGGCCTGGAAAACATATAGGGATGTTAGTGCTTAGATTGTCAAGGTTCAGGGAATTGAATCATTCTGTGAGAATGCCTGGAAGAAAAACAAAAAGGAGTTAGAATTAATTGATGGATTGTCAACGGATGTGGAATCAACGGATGATGAAAGTTATCCGTTGAAGGAAGAAAAAGAGCATCCGTTGAAGGCTAGTCAATTAAAACAGGCAAGTGATTCTAAAAAGAAAAATCTCAATAAGAAGGTTGGTTCAACTTTCAAGAACTTTGTCAAAGAAGGAGCTAGCACATCCAAAGATGCCAGTAAGGTGAATATTGGACACATGACTTTAAATCAGTTGAAAAATAGGCTTAAGTTGGTTGAGGATAAAAAGGAAACTAAAAGAAAATCTAATAGAAAAAGGTAGGGATTAACAAACACAACAATTACACACCTGATAAGTATGCTCCTAGAAAAAGCTGTGTGCATTGTAAAAGTGTTAATCATCTATCTGATAACTGCAAATCTGTTAAGAATGCTCCCATGCCTTTAACTCCCTTCATGCCTAACATGTCTATGTTACCTCTGCATGCTATGCCTGTTATGTCTCATCAGAATCCTCATGCACATTTTGCAAACATGCCATATGTTAATAATCCTTATTTTACTGCATTTAGTATGCCTCAGATGCCATACATCATGCCTATGTAGAATATATGTTTGCACAATCTATGCCTTATCAAATTCAACCAAATGTGCTAAATGATTCTGTGACTAACCCTACACTTCAACGAACTACATCTGAGACCAAGGTTGACCCAAAGATACCTAAGTTAAAAGATGCAGGAGGAATGAAGTCTAGGAAAAAGACTAACAAGGCTGGACCCAAGGAAACTTGGGTACCAAAATCAACTTGATTGATTTTGTTGTGTGTAGGGAAAAAGAAGGAATCTATGGTACTTGGACAGTGGTTGTTCAAGACACATGACAGGAGATTTCACCCTGCTCACAGAGTTCAAGGAGAGAGCTGGCCCTAACATAACCTTTGGAGATGACAGCAAAGGGTTCACTATGGGATATGGCTTGATTTCAAAAGAAAATGTCATCATTGATGAAGTTGCATTAGTTGATGGTCTCAAACACAATCTATTGAGCATCAGTCAACTATGTGACAGAGGGAATACTGTTCCCTTCAATTCTGAAGCCTGTGTTGTCACAAGTAAGAAGGACAACAAAGTGGTTCTAACTGGAGTTAGAAAAGGGAATGTGTACTTAGCTGACTTCAACTCTACAGATTCAGAATCAATTACTTGTCTTCTCAGCAAAGCAAGTCCAGATGAAAGTTGGCTATGGCACAAGAAGTTGTCCCATTTGAATTTCAAGACAATGAATGATCTAGTCAAAAAGGACTTAGTTAGAGGAATCCCTCTATTGGAATTCACAAGGGATGGACTGTGTGATGCTTGTCAGAAAGGAAAGAAAAAGAAAGCATCATTCAGTAAGAAGCTTGAATCAGCAATTGATGAACCATTACAACTGCTACACATGGATCTTTTTGGACCAGTCAATGTATTGTCAATTTCAAGGAAAAGATATTGCCTAGTGATTGTAGATGATTTCTCAAAGTTTTCATGGGCTTATTTCCTTGGATCAAAGGATGAAGCTAGTGAAATCATTATCAATCATATCAAGCAAGTCAACAATCATCCAGATTTCAAAGTAAGGAATATCAGGAGTGACAATGGAACTGAGTTCAAGAATACAACCATGAAGTTGTTCTGTGAAGAAAATGGGATCATGCATGAGTTCTCAGCTCCAAGGACTCCACAACAAAATGGTGTGGTGGAAAGTAAGAACAGATCACTAATTGAAGCTGCAAGAACAATGCTTGAAGAGTCAAAACTCCCAACATACTTTTGGGCTGAGGTTGTTAACTGTGCATGTTACACTCAGAATATTTCTCTAATTAATCAGGCAAAAGGCATGACTCCCTATCAATTGTTCAAGAGAAGAAAACCAACTTTAAACTTTCTGCATGTCTTTGGTTGCAAATGCTACATTCTAAGGAATCAACCTGATTACAAAGGGAAGTTTGATGCAAAGGCTGATGAAGGAATATTTGTTGGTTATTCTGCTGGAAAATCATATAGGGTCTACAATCTAAGAACCAACATTGTCATGGAATCTGTGCATGTTGTGTTTGATGATAAAAAGATTGATGGACTAACAGATGAGGGACATCATGAAGGACTCAAATTTGACAACATTGAGATATATTGTGATGATAGTGAAGATGAGAATGATGGAGAAGGCACCTAGAAAAGAATTCAAAATCTGCCTTTGGATAATGCACAGAATGCGGCATCCGTTGAAAGTCATAATTCAGCTTCCGTTGATAGAAGCAATGCAGCATCCGTTGAAAGACTAAGTGCATCATCCGTTAAAGTTCATAATGAAGCATCTGTTGATCACAGTCTGTCAAGGGATAATCATTTCACTTCATCAGTTGATAGAACTCCCAATTCCTTTCAAAGGATCAGCAACTCAGGGGGAGTTTCAACCAATCAACATTCTATCTCACATCATGAAAATACTGAGGTAACCTCATCTAGAGCTAATCTACCACCTCAAAGGAAATGGACCAAGAATCACCCTTTTGAACTGATCATTGGTGATGCTACATCTAAAGTGCAAACTAGAAGGGCTACTGAAAGGCATATGTCATAGCCTATTTGTTTATTCGAGGATTTAACTCAACTCAAATAAGGATGTAACAAGTAAATAGTGGTTCTATCGTCAGAGAGATCTCTCAAAGTAACTATGTCAAAGGATTAAGTAACATTGTTCGTCTACAGACTTGAGGACTTAATTCACTGGAAGAAGCTCAAGAAATTGATCAAGTCTCAGTGATATAAATCAAGATTGTGGATTTAATCAAGTGACAGAGATCTCGTCAGGGTATCAATTAATTACAAGGATTTAGTCTGAAGAAAATCAAGAGTATCAAAGTCAAGGCATGAAGAAACGTCACGGAAGTTAGTCACTCATGAACCAGACAGTACATCGAGTGTCAACATTGAAGTGGTGGAATTGATTCATAATTGACAGTAATTTTCAGAAGATTTTCAGAAGAATGGTTGCTGCTCAAGATTAGTATTAATTCTCTATTAATTAATTAAGTCATATAATTTAATTAAGAGAATAAATTAAATCTGCAAAGATTAATTTATTGATTAATTGAATTAATTGATTAATTAATTCAGAATTATTATTTGATTAAAATCTGTTTTAATCCAGCAAGACTATCTTTTGTATTAGCAAGACAATCGGTATGACAATCAATAGTCATACCGAAAGTCATGCTAGTTCATTTAGATTGTCTTGCCGAAAGTTCTATCAGTTCAATGGATAGTCATACCGAAAGTCCTACCGGTTAAAAGGATTTTCATGCTAAGCTAAAAGGATTGTCTTGCCAGTTAAATCAAGGATTGATTTAATATAAAAGAACTGAAGCTGATTTTCAACAGAAGTAGTGCATTGAATATCAAACACAGAAGAATACAGAACAGAGAAAAACAGCAGAGAACTTATTGCAAATTCACAGATCATTTATTTCTAGTATTTATTGTTAAATCTAATCCACTAGAAATCCTTTTCTTGTTCTTGTGTAACTATCTAGCGGATCAAAATCCCTAGAACTTAATCTCAAATTGCATTTAGCATTTGATCCTTTTTATTACAAAAATAGAAAAAGTTCATGTCGAATTTATTCTAGATTTGGAATAATTTATTTGAGATTAATCCCTTGTAAACGATACTGTTGTTGTAACACCTTTCAAGTTTAATAATAGTTTTATTTAACTTGAATTTTGTTTCATTTTTTTATTCCGCATTTATTCGATTAAACGGTATTGTTTGTATTCAACCCCCTTCTACAAACATATTGAGACCTAACAATTGGTATCAGAGCCTTCTGATTAACGAACAAATCAAGATCCTAGACTTTTGTAATTCTTTCACTCCTTAGATTTTTATTTACTCAAAAAATTCATAATGTCTACACAAAAAGTTGGAACCGTTAAAATTCCACTATTCGATAAAGAAAATTATGTTATGTGGAAGAAGAAGATGCTATTGTTTTTACAAGTTGCAAATCCCAAATATCTGGAAGTGTTAAAGAAGGGTCCAAAAATTCCGATGGTTATTGAACCAGAGGTAATAGAATATGATGTGGTGATTACCAAAGCTAGAACTTATGTAAAAGATCCTGAGGATTTTTCTCCTGCTGAAAAAGAAGAAGCCTCCATGGATGCTAGCCTTCAATTAATTTTAGTAGATTCCCTTGATCCCTTGATGAATAGACATGTGATGAACTGTAAAGATTCCAAACACATCTGGGAAACTATTGAGGTGATTAATGAAGGCACAGAGGAAGTTAGGGAGAACAAGTTAGAAATCCTGACCTCTGAGTATGAATACTTTAAATCCAATCCAGGAGAAGGAATCACTGAAGTGTTTGAGAGGTACAATGGATTGATCAACAACCTGAACATTAATGGTAAATAGTATTCAATCAAGGAGGTCAACAAAAAGTTCCTTTTAACACTGCCGACTCATCTCGAACATAGAATCACTGCCATAAGAGAAGCAAGAGATCTGAGTGAGATTTCTTTGGAAAGGCTCTATGGTGTGTTAAAGACCTATGAGTTGGAGCAGATTCAGCAGAAAGAAGTCTACGGGAAAGGAAGAGTGGTCAGCACGTCTACTGCTCTAGTAGCTGAAGAACAACAACAACAACCACAATAACAACAACAATCTCAACAGTCAGAAAGAATGGTACAGTCTTCCAAGGCTGAAGAAAATATGATAGTAGCAGAATTTGATCCTCCTACTACAAATCAATCAGGAGATGATTTTTATTCCTTGAAAGAACTAGAGCAATTGGAAGATGAGTCAATGGCCCTGATTGTCAAGAGATTCTCCAATGTCATATTCAAGAGGAATCCCAAGTTCAAGTACAAGTCCAACTACAACAGATTCCAGAAAGGTGGATCTTCATCCTCTAACACCAGCAGTGGTGGGTATAAAACAGGGATGGTTGATCGAAGCACCATTCGATGCTTCAACTGCAATGAGTTGGGACACTTTGCCACATAATGCAGGAAGCCAAAACAATTTAGGAAGAACTCTTATGATTCTAATCAGAAGAGTAAATCTGAAAGGGCTTACCTGGCAAAGGGAAGAAGCTGGGATGATACTGACAGTGAAGATGAAGAAGTTGGGAATCTTGCTCTCATGGCTAGTGATGCAAACACCTCATCGTCAAGAAAAGAGGTAAAATTTACTGATGCTGAATTAGTTTATCATCTAGGAGGTTCCTTAGATTGTGCTCGTCGTGATGATGAAATGTTAAATCAACAAATCAAAGACCTTGAGAAAGATGTCAATGAATTAATACTTGTGCACATTAATCAAGATAAATTAAAAGAACAAGTATCTTTTCTAGAGAATAGAGTTGACTGTTATAGACAACTCGAAACTATTCTCAAAGACAAGATCACCGGTCTTGAGACTAAGGTCAAAGCTTACTTTAATTCTTGCTCTAAGGCTAAAGAGTTCTACAATAAGCAAGCTATTAATCAAACATCTGGAGTAGGTTATGATTATAATGTTGCTATTGGAGAATTAGGCATAAACTCCCCTCCTCATGTCTGTGCTAAAGGTAGGGAAGTACCACATGTGCTTAAGGGTGTTGATAAACCCCTCTATAAAAAATCAATTGTTGAACCATTTGATGAGACCTCATTTATTATTCAAGAAGAAATCCATGATGAAGATCTTGCTAATGAGAAAGTTGTTTCCAAGTCAAGTGTGTCAAAGGTTCCAGTCAAAGTTATGAAAGCAACTGAGACTAACTCAGACACACATGAGTTGGATAACAAAAATGCCATGTTTACCATGCATAAGTTGCCTGTTGTTAATCCCTCTCATAAAGCATGTGGTGTTCCTGATTGTATGTCTTGTGCTTTTAATTTGATGTATGCTTATTTTAATGGTAAGCATGTTTCTAATGATAAGACTACTCCTCGTCGGCATGTGAATAATAGGAAGCATGATAGGTCTAAGACTGCTAGTCCTCCTAAAGCTAGAAAGGAGACATTTGTGCCTAAGCCTAAACAGAAATTTGTCAAGGCTGTTTACAAGGTCAAATGTTCAGTCATTGAGAAAGCTGAGAACATTAAAGTTAAGAATATTGTTTTGCCTGATAAAGGCCAATTTTACAAGTATGTCGGACCCAACCAAACTTGGGTTCCGAAGAAGGTCTAATCCATTTGTATTGCAGGTCATTAAACAGGTACAACCGGTAGTGTGGATTCTTGACAGCGGATCGTCAAGACATATGACCGGAGATAGAGCCCTGCTATCAAATGTGGTTGAGAAAGCTGGCCCAGCGGTTACCTTTGGAGATAACAGCAAAGGTTTAACTGAGGGATATGGTTGTTTGCTAGCTGGAAATGTTATCATTGAAAATGTGTATGTTGTGCAAGGACTTGAACACAATCTGCTTAGCATTAGTCAGTTTTGTGACAACGGCTACAATGTTTTATTCGACAAGCTGAAGTGTCAGATTCTGCACAAGAAAAGTGAAAAACCCTCCTTGATGGGAATCTGGAAAGGAAATCTGTTCGTAGCTGACATGAACTCTGGAAGCAATCCTGAAGTCAATTGTTTCTATTCAAAGGCATCGTCAGATGAGAGTTGGCTATGGCACAAGAGACTTTCCCATCTCAATTTCAAAATAATAAATTCTCTTGTCAAAAGAGAATTGGTCAGAGGTCTGCCTCAGCTGGAATTCTCCCCAGAAGGACTGTGTGAGGCTTGCCAGAAAGGAAAGTCAAAGAAAGCAAGTCACAGAGGCACTGACACATCCTCCATAACTGGTGTTCTGCAATGATTGCACATGGATTTATTTGAACCAGTTAATGTTCTTTCGATGTCAAAGAAGTGTTACTGTCTTGTGATTGTTGATGACTATTCCAAGTATACGTGGGTTTTATTCCTTCACTCTAAGGATGAAACACCACAAGTTATGATTGATCATATCAAATTGACTGAGTTAGATTCTAATGTCCCTGTTAGAGCAATAAGGTCAGATAATGGAATAGAATTCAAGAATTCACTTCTCAATGGATTATGTACAGACAAAGGGATTACCAGACAATTTTCAGCTCCTAGAACCCCTCAGCAAAATGGAGTGGTAGAAAGGAAGAATCGTACATTGATTGAAGCTGCAAGAACGATGTTAAGTGAATCAGGTCTTCCAATATACTGTTGGGCTGAAGCTGTCAATACTGCATGTTATACTCAGAATCGAACTCTAATCAACAAAGACTTCATGAAAACTCCTTATGAGATTATGAATGAACAGAAACCTTCTATCAAATACTTTCATGTATTTGGTTCCAGATGCTTCGTGCTCAAGGATGGAGATGATCGTCGTGGTAAATTCGAGGCAAAGGCATATGAAGGTATTTTTGTTGGATATGGAAGAAGATCATACAGGGTGTATATCATTGATCAACACAAAGTAACTGAAAGTGTAAATGTTACATTTGATGACACTAAACTCCCTAGTATCCAAACTGAAGATCCTTCTGAGAAACTGAAGTTTGATGATATGTCAGATTCAGAATCAGAACATGATCAAGAACCTGAGGTTGTTGCTGGTGAAGAACCTGGTAATCATGATGATACTCAAGGTAATGGTGATGGAAACATTGGCAATAATGGAGATACCACTGCTACTAACGAAGAATCATCAAGTCAACCTGACAACAACTCATGGGAGATGCTGAAGGATCAACTAGTAGGACACAACATCCCAATGAGTTTTGAGGCGAATCATCAAGATCAAATCTTCCAAGACACACTGTCTGGAATAAAGCTCATCATTTTGAGTTGATTATTGGTGATCCAGATGTTGGAGTCAGAACTAGACGTGGTACTCAAAATGAATGTCTATTCTCAGGATTTCTTTCTGAGATGGAACCTAAGAAGATTGAAGAAGCACTGACTGATCTAGATTGGGTGATTGCTATGTAAGATGAACTCAATCAGTTTGAACATCAACAAGTCTGGAAACTGGACCTAGACCTACACATAAGAAAGTTGTTGGTACTCGGTGGGTATTCAGGAATAAACTAGATGAAGATGGTGTGGTTACAAGAAACAAAGCAAGACTGGTAGCTAAAGGGTACTCTCAAGCTGAAGGCATTGATTATGATGAAACCTATGCTCCAGTGGCTAGACTAGAGGCCATCAGGATATTTCTGGCATTCGCAGCATTCTCTAACTTTAAAGTTTATCAAATAGGATGTCAAGAGTGCCTTTCTGAATGGAAAGCTGGATGAAGAGGTATATGTAGAGCAACCTCCTGGTTTTGAAGATCCAGATCATTTGGATTTTGTCCTACTTTCTTTTCAAGGCTATCTATGGACTCAAACAGTCTCCGAGAAAATGGTATGACACTCTCTCTGAATTTCTTATTGAAAATAGCTTTATTAGAGGTGTCATAGACAAAATTCTATTTTCTAAAAAGCATAAGAATGATACTATATTAGTCCAAGTCTATGTGGATGATATAATATTTGGGTCTACTAATGATAATCTCTGTAAGAGATTTGCTAAGTTAATGCACATCAAATTTAAAATGAGCATGATGGGAGAGCTGAAGTTCTTTCTTGGATTACAAGTAAATCGAAGGTTAGATGGAAATTTTATTTGTCAATCCAAGTATCTCAAGGAACTCCTCAAAAAGTACAATCTAGAGGATTCTGCATCAGCAAGGACTCCGTCAACTACAGCTGTCAAGCTTGGACCATATGAAAACTCCATTAAGGTAGATGTCACAAGCTACAGAAGTATGATTGGCTCGTTACTCTATCTTACTGCAAGTAGACCAGATATTATGTATGCTACATGCTTATGTGCAAGGTTCCAAGCGGATCCTAGAGATATTCATCTCGTTGCTGTTAAACGAATCTTGAGATATCTTAAGGGAACACCAAATCTAGGTATTTGGTACCCTAAAGAATCTGGTTTTAACCTTGTTGGATATACAGATTCAGATTATGCAGGAAGTGTTGTTGATAGAAAAAGCACCTCAGGGAGTTGTCAATTCCTAGGTAGCAGACTAGTCTCATGGTACAGCAAGAAACAACAAACAGTTTCCAATTCAACGGTCGAGGCTGAATATATTACTGCTGGAAGCTGCTATGCTCAGATCTTGTGGATTAGGAATCAGCTACGGGACTATGGCTCTGTATTGAACAAAATACCTATTCTATGTAACAATACAAGTGCAATAGCCATCACCAACAACCCTGTGCAGCATACAAGGACCAAGCACATTGACATCAGGTATCATTTTATTAGAGAGCACGTCATGAATGGTACTGTTGAACTATTTTTTGTTCCAACAGAAGAACAAATAGCAGATATTTTCACTAAACCTCTTGATGAATCCACATTTACCAAATTAGTTGGTAAATTGGGTATGTTGAATAGCTTTAGTGATTAAACTTGTGAATATCTGAAATCTGTTCTTGAATGAATTTACAAATGAATTTTTCATAAATGAAAAATTCATTTGTAAATTTATTTTATCATATTTTCCATAATTTCTTGCTTATTTCTATGTAAGTTTTATAATCTTATCTTATTTATTTATTCTACTTGTTAATTTTAATATCTCAGAATATTTTATTTTCTCTAAAAATATTTTTCTATGAATTTTATTTGCTAAAATTCAACAGAAATCTATTTTTTGAATAAAATATAATTATTTCGGAAATATTGCTTTTGTTTTTGTAAATTTATTCTGAAACTGTAAGTATTAATTCTGTGTATAAGTTTATTTTATACTAGAATGACAATCGGCAAGACAATTGAAATTGTCTTGCTGAAAGTCATTCCAGTACATATATGTGTTTAATTTTAATTCAGTTTAATTTTATAACTGGCAAGACAATCAGTATGACTATCAATAGTCTTGCCAGTAATAAAATTTATATCAGATAATATTTATTTTTATTTTGTACTGGTATGACAATCAGTATGACTATCAGATTGTCATACCAGTTATATTATTAGTATTTTTGTTTTCTCAAATTGCCTGGTATGACAATCGGGAAGACAATCGGTATGACTTTCCTCGATTGTCATACCAGTTGTTCTACTTAACAATTTCTTGTTTTGTTTTGTAAAATCAATTCAGTTCAGTTTTCAAATTCCAACAGTTTTCTTTCTCTCTTTTGTTTCTCTCTCTCAATTCGATCACAAACCTCCATTGATACTTCATTGCTCGAGTGTTTACTCAGCTTCACAAAACTCCACTTCTGAGATATATACATACGCGTATATACATACAAAAGTGCTGCCATTTTTTTTTTTAAAAAAAAATATTTTTCAAAATCCAATCTTTCATTTCATTGGCTGTTGTGTTGTGTGTTTGACTTATCTGGTTGCATTTCTGATTTTGGTGGTCAAGACACATTTGTTTCTAAGTTTTTTTGGATATAATTGAATTAATTCGAATTATTAATTAATTTTTAATTCGAATTTTCTTAATTTAATTCTTAAAATTCTGACAGTGTGTGTATTGTTGTATTTGTTTTTTAAAATGGCTCTCAATTTCCAAATTGTCTCGCATAATCTTGTTGGTTATTTTAATCCAGAAAAATGTGATGTGGAAAAATTTAAGTCGTGGATTATATTTTTAAATAACCATTCGATTGTTAGCTCTGCTATTAAATCAAATGTGCTTTTAAATGTCGATCTGCTCAGACTGATTTGCAAAACCTCTACTGTGACCGATGATTTTAAATCTTTTTCATTCACCGTGGCAAACACACAGTATGTAGTTGATGAAACAGTCGTCAATCGAGCGTTAAATTTTCCAATGGACAATTTCTGTAATTTACCCTCTGAAAATGATATTTCAAACTTTTTCCATGCTATTCACTATCAGGGGTGATTAATTTAACCAAGTTGTCTAAATCCAATTTGGCTTCTGAATGGGATATTTTCTTCGATACACTTTCCAAAGTGTTTGCCAACTGCACTAAATCCAACTTTCACAACATCACTTCCACTCTGCAGTATATTGGTCTTGCGGTTGTTTTCAATCAAAGGATCAATTTTGACAAACTACTTTTACCCATTCTTCTGAGACGTCTCACTACTACTTTACGTGATCATTCTACAAATCGTAGGGTTTCTTGCTACTACGCTCATTTTCTCATGCTCATAGCAGAACATCTTCTCTCACCTGAGCATAAAGCTCTTTTTGCTAACTCTTCAGTAACTGAACCCCCTCCAGTAAGCAAAAAGATTTACACACGCCAAGACACAACCTTCAAATTCATGCAAGTTCCAGTACTTGTATCTGCTTTCATGGCCACTTACATTCCTTTACCTATCTTCAATCTTCCCGGTCATGAACAGCAAGCTCAACCTCCAGTGGTTCAAACCACCCAGGCTCAAACATCAGATGCTCTTCCTCCGCAGGTAATAATTCCTCAAACTCAAACTATTCCTACTTCTGTTGAAAGACCCCCAGTGGTTGATAGGACTGACCATGAAGTTGTAGAACCACAGCTTCAATCCCAGGTCATAGAGCCAAACACAGAGTCACAACCTATCTCAACCTCTCCCCCACTGTCTAAAATGTTGCCTAGAAGGTTAGTAGGAAGTAGTATGTTGGTGGGTATAAATGAACCCTCAGCTCTGCCTCCTCCCAAGAAAAGAAGAACATTTACTGAGGCATCTGAAAGCCCATCCTTGTCCTCCCAACAGGATATGGACTTTAATATGGCCAGTGAACAGTTACTAGAGACATTCTCTCAACAGGATGAATCTATTAAAATTCGCCATAGGGCCATGGCATCCTGTACCGAGTCAAGCACAATTCCATTACTCACAATGGAAGCATACAGACTGATAGATGATACTCAGGACACAGAGCAAGGAGTGCACATTGAGTCGGTTACAGTGCCTGCCATAGTTACGGCAGAAGAGCAGTCAAATGCTTCTGAGGGAAAATCTGACTCTCAGCCACCTTTAATAAAGTCATTTTCTCCCCTCCCAGATCCAACACCTCTGGCTCCCTCACGGGATTCTCCACTCGCAGATTTATCTGGAGAAAGTGGAGGGCAACTCGGTCAATCTATCCCTGAAGCAATTCAGACATCTATTTCACATGAAAAGATAGGTTTGACTGAGGATCGGGACTCGCGAATTTCCATTGCACCACCACTAACCTCTCTTGAAGAGGCTAGGGTGATTTCAATTGCAGGTACAGACGATCAGCATCAGGAAGACTCCTCACGAGCAATAATATTAAGAGATACACAAGCACGCGAGTTGAGTGAATCAAACAGGAGAGATATTCAGATGAGCGCACACACAGACACAAATACTGAAAATCTATTAGCTCAAATTGTTGAACTGAAAGAACAACTTGCAAAAAGTCAGGCTGAGGCTCAATCATTCAAAGCACAAGTGGCTGAATGGTCTTCTTCTTCCACCTCTGTCAATAATCAGCTGGCTCTCATCAGGATTGAAATATCAGATTTGAAGACCTCTGTTGTACCAAAGCTTAACTCAATCCAGGCATCTCCAACTTTATCAGTTGAAGACATTTCAAACTTCTGCTCTCTCCATACAAGAATGACTTCTCTTGAAGACTTGGTTGAAATGAATCATTCACTGGATTCCTCCAGATTTCTGAAGATAGAGACGGGCATGGAACATCTCAATGAAGGGATGAAGCACTTGTACTTCATGATCAAAAATTCTCACTGCCCTAATGAAGAACAAAGGACTTCCTTTGAAGGGCCGTCTGGTGGAGGCTCAGGCTCTGGAGGTGATGGAGGTCATGGAGGATCTAAGGGAAAGTCTGTAGAGGATTCCTCAACTAAGGGGGAGAAGAAAGGGAGAAGTGGAAAGGGAAAAGAAAAAGATTCTTCTGCTGGAGTCACATGCAAGGCTGATGATATCTACTATAGTGGAGAACATGATGACTTTGATATTTTTGACATTCCCACTGAACTAGTCTTGGGAGATAAAGATGGTTTCTTTGAAGCTGAGGAGGAAAGTGATTTTGGAGAATGGGAAGAGAAAGCTCCAGTGGATCCTGTTTTTGAGAAAGAGTTTCAGCAGCAGCAGTCAGAGTTGAAAAGAAAAGAAGCTGAACTCAAAAAGGTATCCCAGATCATTGATATGAGGAAAAATATTGAACGAACAGAAACTCTTGAAAAGCAACGTCTTCATGACATTAAAGCTAAACAAAGGAGAAGAGATGTCAGACTGAAGATTGGTGAAAAATGGGATGAAGCTAGGAGAGTACTTGATATGCCTCAGCTAAGCACAACCAATGATAGGCAGTTTCTACATCTTCTGGACAAGCTGGAGATCTCTAATCCAAACAATGACGTTACATGAATGCTATAAAGACTGAAGTCTCAAGGATCACAGCTGCCTTTGACAGATCTCTAAATGAAATGAGCATATTTGTATATTGTCAGAGCGAAGGATCTTTCAAGGTATCACTTCAGTTTGAGAATCGTTCTTTATCAGAGATTTGGGTTCTTCTCAACAAAGTCAAAAGAAGCTCAAAATTGAATGAAGTTCTTCGAGAAAGGCTCAAAGAGTTTGCCAGCAGGGCTAGTCCTCAAGTGGTCAACAATCCTCATCATGTAAGATTCTTTAAGTCTGACTGTCTTCAAATCTGCCAGCTCGATTCACAATCTCTTAAAGACTACTCAGCTAAGCATCTTGTCTGGATGGAACATCACTTAAGAAATGCTGGATATTCATCCATGTTGAAAACTCAAGCAGCTGATCTGATTCAAGCTTATTGTGAAAAGAATATTAAAACGTACAATCAGTTCAAGAATAAGCTAAAGTCAGTTGGAGTTCAACCAGTCAGACCAGCCAGCTTCACTTCTGAAAAGGATCGTGTCTTTGACAAGGAATTGCTTCAAGATTAGGAAGAAGGTGAATTCTGAAGGGAAGACAACTGAATTCAATTAGCTCAAAACTTAATGTAATATGATTAGGGCTTTATGAATCAAGATAGACTAATGTAGTTATATGTTCAGTCTAGAGGAACATCTATCTTGTATTCACTTGTAAATTTCTTTTGGAATCTGGAAAATGTTAAATATAATCCAGAACTTTTCTGCTATTTACTTTGCATTACTATTTATATCCTTTTCTTATTTGTTAGTTGAGTTATCCTATAGGTATTTGTTGTTATTGTCTAACAAACAAATAGGGGGAGATTGAAAGGCATATGTCATAGCCTATTTGTTTATTCGAGGATTTAACTCAACTCAAATAAGGATGTAACAAGTAAATAGTGGTTCTATCAT
Source organism: Apium graveolens (assembly GCF_009905375.1). NCBI lineage: Eukaryota > Viridiplantae > Streptophyta > Magnoliopsida > Apiales > Apiaceae > Apium > Apium graveolens. The sequence goes on along the minus strand of NC_133648.1, from coordinate 104,700,810 downwards.
CAGATAGATCTCTCAAAGTAACATATGTCAAAGGATTAAGTAACATTATTCGTCTACAGACTTGAGGACAAAATTCACTGGAAGAAGCTCAAGAAATTGATCAAGCCTCAGTGATATAAATCAAGATTGTGGATTTAATCAAGTGACAGAGATCTCGTCAGGGTATCAATTAATTACAAGGATTTAGTCTGAAGAAAATCAAGAGTATCAAAGTCAAGGCATGAAGAAACGTCGCGGAAGTTAGTCACTCATGAACCAGACAGTACATCGAGTGTCAACATTGAAGCGGTGGAATTGATTCATAATTGACAGTGATTTTTAGAAGATTTTCAGAAGAATGGTTGCTGCTCAAGATTAGTATTAATTCTCTATTAATTAATTAAGTCATATAATTTAATTAAGAGAATAAATTAAATCTGCAAAGATTAATTTATTGATTAATTGAATTAATTGATTAATTAATTCAGAATTTATATTTGATTAAAATCTGTTTTAATCCAGCAAGACTATCTTTTGTATTAGCAAGACAATCGGTATGACAATTAATAGTCATACCGAAAGTCATACTAGTTCATTTAGATTGTCTTGCCGAAAGTTCTATCAGTTTAATGGATAGTCCTACCGAAAGTCCTACCAGTTAAAAGGATTGTCATGCTAAGCAGAAAGGATTGTCTTGCCAGTTAAATCAAGGATTAATTTAATATAAAAGAACTGAAGCTGATATTCAACAGAAGCAGTGCATTTGAATATCAAACACAGAAGAACACAGAACAGAGAAAAACAACAGAGAACTTATTGCAAATTCTCAGATCATTTATTTCTAGTATTTATTGTTAAATCTAATCCACTAGAAATCCTTTTCTTGTTCTTGTGTAACTAACTAGCGGATCAAAATCCCTAGAACTTAATCTCAAATTGCATTTAACATTTGATCTTTTTTATTACAAAAATAGAAAAAGTTCATGTCGAATTTATTCTATATTTGGAATAATTTATTTGAGATTAATCCCTTGTAAACGATACCGTTGTTGTAACACCTTTCAAGTTTAATAATAGTTTTATTTAACTTGAATTTTGTTTCACTTTTTTATTCCGCATTTTATTCGATTAAACGGTATTGTTTGTATTCAAACCCCCTTCTACAAACATATTGAGACCTAATAATAATATTATTAATTTATTTTTCAAAATTATTTATAAATTCGACTCAATTGTCATAACGATTTGTTTAAATTTTTAAATCCATTTAGAATTTTATGAAGCAATTCTATGACATTGGTTGTGATTAATATGATTATATTTCTATAAATATTATAGAATGGATCCAATCAAATAATATAATTTAGTGTATTTATATATATTAATTAATTTAAATTAAATATATGTTGTTAGGAATAAATTGGGATAAAATATATTTATTGAAATATTGTATATATTCCATCGTAAATGTATAATACTTGATTTCAATTTGATTAACATTGCTTCATATTGTGTGTATTCAACAAAATATTACATTAATGTTAATTAAAAAATATAAAAATATGATACAAAATAGCAAATGTAAAAGAAAAATATGATTATAAGTTATACAAAATCTCATTAATTAAAATATCAAATATTTATTCGTTTAAATATACCCAAGCATACCTAATATATGTATGATTAACAAACACATATGTTTAAGTAGTACAGTGGTTAGAACCCCTGCAAAACAATTGTAAAACCTAGGTTCGATTCCCTAGAAAAACAAATCTCATGAATTTTATCTCCATACTTGCCAATTCCTTCGTAATAGTTTTGTTTTTCGAATGAATTATTTTTTCTTAAAAAAAAATTATTTAGTAATAATTTTTGGATACGAAGTTGGTAATAATATCAGAAGCTGATAAAAATTAAAGACTACAAGGAGTACACGATAATATATATTATACTTATTTGTTATTGAAATTTTGATCTTGTACTATGATGAGCTGATGAAAATTTAAGTAACGGTGATCGATAACTAATGAATTCATTGAATACTTCCTTAATAAAAATAATGATTGAATTGATTTAATACTTCCATTTTACGTGTAAAACTAAACTAATTGTTTAGAGGCTGGAATCTCAAAGTTGAATATTGTGCAATATTTCCCGTTAATTTTAATATTTTTATTTATATATTTAACATAATTTAGTATAAATATTTAAATACTAAAATTACTAATTACATAATTATGTTTTAGCATACTAGGACAATACTATATTGATTTTAATAAATTAGTATATATATATATGTTTATTTTATTTTTGTTTAGATCCATGCTATATATTAATTTTATTTTAACCCGCTAGACTCATTACTGATCAATGCATTATCCTTGATTTGATTTTAATAAAGTAGTATAGATAAAAAAAATACTTAATTTATACTAAACTATAATAAGCAAAAAATGGTATAATTGTTGATAATTTGATTTGACCATGTAAAGATTAAAAACCGTTATATCTTTATCAAGTAAATAAGAACCGTTAGATTTATGCTAAAGATATTCTTTATGTAGACTTTCTACCAAAGATTTAATGTTTGAATCCCCCAACACATTATTAAAAATATTATCTAATTAAATTTCTACCAAAAACTTGAGGTTAAATATCAGAATTTTGAATTTATATTATGTTATCATTAATAAAGCTATTCTAACAAAAACTCAAGATTTGAATCTTCTCAAAAACAATATTAAAATTCAGAAAATTCAGTTTGTTTTAAAAAAATTATTATTAAAATTTAAAATTTATATTATATTATTAAGATTAAAATAACATAAAATTTTCACTGATATAAATTATTAGTATCATTTTATTACATAAAATAATTAAATTATTAAACATATATTAAATTAATAATATAATAATAATAGGAAAAATATTACAATTTTAAAAAATTTCTCGTGCATCGCATAGATTTTAACCTAGTACGGATAATAAAGTAAAGCATATAAGGATAATAGGTAAAATCACATGTACGCCATATCAAAATTTTTAATATTTTGTGTATTTAATAAAATATAGTATTAATATACGGGATATAATAGTGTCGGATCAAAACTTTTAATATTTCATATGTCTATTATAATATAGTATAGATAGACGAGATATAACAACATGGATAGAAAATAGAATGCTATTATCGAACATAAAATACAAAATACCTTTTTTATGTTATTAAAAACGTCTATTTTACAAAATTTAGTTCCAAAATCGCTTAAGTTTAAAGTCAGACAAATTCAAATTACATTAGAATAGGAGAGATAGAGAATAAAATGTAATGTTATGGACCGTAAATTACAAAGTACCTTTATTTATATTATTAAAAACGTCTATTTTACAAAATTTGGTTGCAAGTCGGTTAAGTTTAAAGTCAACAGATTCAAATTGCACTACTCTATATCTATTACTTTTAGTGGGGACCTTTGCCCGCGCGCTACACGTGCTAGCAAAAAAAATTAAATTTTTACGATTACGTGCAAATAAATATTTTTACCATTTTTTACCATTTGAATAGTTTATTTTTCACTGAAATATAATGGTGTCGAGTTTAGTTAAAAGTCTGTCAAATAATATTGCCATGAATAGTTTAGACAATACCATAATTAAATAATGTGATTTAATTTAATGAAAAAAAGATATACATACCATACAACAGTCACATTCATTCTTAGATGACATCACATATTCTGCATCTAAAAAAGTATGTACATCGGTAATTTATTAAAGATTTTCCAAACTTATGTACTGTATTGATATAAAACATAATTATAGAATTATTTTATTTTAATTAAAATACGGTAATAGAGCATTTATATTTCCATACAATTTATAAGGAGAAGTATAATATTAATTTAATATTTAAAAGTAGGTTTTTAGGATGGACAAAATAGTTGAATTATACACAAACATATTCCAAAAACTAAAACAAAAAGCAAATTAGCATAGCTCACTTACAATTCATAACTCTCTCTTTCAATTTGAAACAGACAAAACTCACTTACAATTCACAATTCACACATTCTCTCTTTCAATTTGAAGCTAATTCAAGCAATTTATGCTTAGAGCTTGAAGTGTTGCATTCAGTACTATAACTAATCCATACCATTTCATCGGGGGTACTCATTCCGAAAAAAGTAAGTTGTTCAATTCTCTTTTACATATTCTCTTTGTTAGAATAATAATTTGATATTAGATTGATCGTTGTATATAAATTGATGCAGAAATGGATCTAAAAGAAGTTCAGATATGTTTTGTTTGTACAAATATGGGTGATTTTTACAGAAGGGGGAATTGGTATGTATTAGAATGTAGCTCTGTACTTTGTTAAAGTTCAATTGCTCATTATGTGATAATTGTAATTATTATATATTAGAGTATCTGTTTTGCTTACTTTGTTCAAATTATGCAGTTTCTGCCATTGCCATTTTATATAAACTATGGTAGTCACCTCCCTGGTAAGGTTAAGTTGTTAGGACCCTTGAATATTATTTAGACGGGAAAATATCCGAGAAACTCTGAGAGCATCCAAAATCTGTATGATATTATGAATTTCTACTTAATGAAGCCCTACCACTTGGTTCTACTGGAATATGAAGGAGGAGCGCAGTTTAAATTTCTAGTATATAATACGTATGCGGTTGAAATGAAATATACAGAAGTGGCATGGGATTCTGACTTGACCTGGACTAATACCGAGCTAGAAAGACTGAGTACCACTTTTTGTTATAATGCTACAACTAATTTCTGCACTGTTCAGCACATACTTATTGAAGGCAAACATTTATTGGGCACTTCATTCACAGAGGTAACAAATAGATGTCCATATTTCAAAATTTATTTTAAAACATTGTCATTTTTTAATGTGTTGTCTCTAATAGTTTTGTACCTTCTGGGTTATAAATTCAGATACCTGCGACAAATTTGGGTTATGTGAAAAGTCTCCAGTCATTACATTTTATTTTGAGGATCAAGAATGGCCTATACATGTAAAATGGGTTCCTGACGCAGTCCTTTCTACTAATGAGTGAAATTGGTTCATTCGAGATACACAAATTAAAATTGGTGATACCATTGCTCTCTACCATACTGACGAAGCACTGAAGTTTAAAATATGTGTTTTTGATGAATCTGTCATTCCAAAAGATGGAACTTATGGAGGTATCTTGTCATTAACAGCTTCTATTTAAAAACCTGAGATTTTGAAATTATTTCCCATGTTGCATTTTAGTAGGTGAGGCAGATGATGTTCAGCATTATGCCAAGTTTTTTAAGGTTATTACAGATTATACGTTACAGTTCGGGGAACTGGTATGTTTGTACTTTGTTCTTATTTTATAAAGAGTCAATCACTAAAATGAGGTCTTGCAGTAATTGATAACCTTACTATGCAGGATGTACCACATGTGTTTTACTGTCATTATGGTACAAAACTTGCCAATAACTTAAAGATTTTACTCGGTGGTGGGATGAGTGCAAAATTTAAATTCTATTTTGCGGAGAAGAAGATTTATGTAATGAATCAGTTTTTACGGAAGTATGTTGTACGTGAGGGATATATTATGTTTTTTAAATATTGCGGTAATTCAGACTTTCAGATTTCTATTTATGATACGACATGCATGAATCACCTTCATCATTGTTGTGGAACTTACCGCTTTGAAGATTTCATGTTGCCTTCATGTTCTGAAGAAGTAATTGAGATTGATGATTGTTTCGATGTAAAATCATAAGCACTTAATATTTTCTCTATATGATACTAATAAGATAAGAATGGTTTATGCGTTTGTGTCATGGTACTTTGAGTGATATTATTCAAGGGAATTCCCGAAATACGTTTCGTTATAAAAGTCTTCTTGTGTTACATATTTGAACATATTTACATTTGGTCATAAATTTGTACATTTGGGAGTATTTTGATGATGAATTGGGGAGAGAATATTGGTTGTCAAAGACTCACTCACTAATCAGTGCTTATGATGAGAGATATAGAGACTTGCAGTTACCAAAGTTTTAGGTAAATAACTTGCAGTTATTTTACTGCACATTATAGAACAGGCAGTTATCAACATTTGGTGCTTTTATAAGGGAAAGGTACATGACCTCACACATACAATCACATTAACAGAAACACCCTCTCTTACACCTTTTCTTATATAGAGTCAAAAATGACTTCACACAGTGCAAAGAGGAAACGATGGTCAGGGATTAAAAATGTGGCAATGGAAGAGTTGAACCAATTGGCTGTCACTTTCGCAGATTTTAACACTGATTTGGAAGATGCAAATGTTTTCTTCTCAGAGTTGTATGCATCCATGGAAAGTAGGCAATCTGATTTGTTTGCTTATTTGGTTGGCCTCCAGGAACAGTTAAAGTATTCTTTACATGTCTATTTCTTTTCATGTCTCACCAATTTCTGGACGCGTGCTTAATTATTTTATCTCGGTCCTTTACAGCAACATAGAAGATATTTTGTAGAATGGATCAAGGAAAAAACGTGGAGAATTATCCCAAAGCAGTGACCAAATTCCACCATCTTATATGGGAAATCCACTTAGATTCCTAGGCGATACGTCCACCTCTCTGCGTGGTCATGAGACAACCTTAAAACTAAACGCTACAGAAATGATGAATGGCTTTCAAAAGTTTGGCGATGGGTGGAAGGAACATCTTGCTAATTTGAATGGTCAGGCTGATCAGTTGATTGAAGTGTTAGTCGCTAAACATGCGCTAATAATACATGCTAGTATACGCGTTCGCAAGTAATATAGAATCTTTTCTAGTTCGTTCCCACAGAGACTGGCTTGGTTAACTAATTAATTTATGCACTTATGCAACAGGGTATGATTATTATTCAATGCTAAGATGATAACAATATTGAGGTTATTTATAACTAAGAATTAAAGTAACAATTATGACTAAGGAAATAAGAATGGTTGAATTAATATATATGACAAACATGAGATTCTAACTTCATTAAATACTTCATTCAATAGCCTTATTGTTCTTAACCTTAGCATGTAATTGTCATGACACTAATCAGATAACACGAAACTGATAAATGCCAACTTTCGTTGTACGAACCTTACTACCAGACATCCACAAAAGAGATGGAAGCTGAATATACACCAATTATATTGAGACCCTATATGTCTATAGAATTTGACAACATAACAGTTTAAGCACAAGTTATCTATCTTGATTACACAGGGCAAGTAAGATGGTTAAAATTACCTACGAATTATGCATAACAATAACACATGAACCTATGCTAGCATGGGAACTTCTAAATCCTTAAATTCACTGCCACTCCATTAAAGATTAACACACTATCTTATAAGTTTGCGACCCTCATAAGACGAATATGCACAACCAATACTAAGCTATCATACAATCACCACACACTAAGGTATCAAAACAAATTAACTAAATAAATCCATAAATAAATCCGTTAGAACCCCACGATAACGATTAGCCCATAATCGGACTCATCATCAACGTGGGTTTCGATGAAAACATGGTATAACAAACGTAGTCTTTATAACGAATAAACAAAACCAAGTACAAAACAAGATTAAGGTTCACAAGTAAGAAAACTAGCATCCAAGTTACAACTTAAAACAAATATTCACAAGTAAAAATAAGATCTTCTTCGTCCTTATTGAATCTGTGCTAAAACGGTCTTCTTACGGCTCTCCTTGCGCTATGGTACTTCTTTCTTTGAAAACGTCCTTTATTTTAATATATATAGCAGCCCCATGCAATCTAGAAGTCCTCCAATTGTTTTTAAAATAGAATCAGGATTCTTTGAATTCGCACCGGCGCGGGTGTGCGCTATCACAGCGCGGGCGCGCTGCCTTTCTGACATCCTGGCGTGGCCGCGCTTGACCAGCGCGGGCGCGCCGTACTTCTGGAAAAACTTCAGATTTTCTTCTTTTTCATGTTGCTCCAAGCCGACTTTCTACGAGCTTTTATTCCAACACCACCTTGACACCAAATTAGCACCAAAACAATACTAATTCACCTGATTACCTAGATAATGCCTGAAATGCAAAAAACACTAGAAAACACATTAAAACACTTAACAACTTGAGTACAAACACATCAATTCAAAGCTTATTAGAGCATTATAAAGTGTCATAAATGCCACTCAACATACCCCCAAACTTGAATCGATGCTTGTCTTCAAGCATAAACAGACTCAAAGAACAAGAAACAAAAATGCATGAATGTAACTAATATGAATGCAACGTTCCCAATAGAATAACTAAACCAATCAACGAGCAACATCTCAACAAATGTAGTTACTCGCAAATAGATCAATCAAATCATGCAAATCAACTTACAACCTAGAGACGTGCGTGTGTGCAAATGCTTATAGATATACTACTATAACTAGATCAATAATCATGACTCACTGCTCAACAAGGCAATCACAAGGTTATAAATAAAATAAAAAGCTAGACTCAAAATAACTTATAACACTTCAATTCTTATATTGGAGTTCTATACGGATTCATGCTTTTATTCAAACAAAACAAAACACATATGTTTATTTGATCGTGCAATGAGTGAGGTCCACAAAAGACTTATACAATAGTACCGATGTAGCGAGCGTTAGGTTAGTGGATCCCAGACTATAAAAACCTTAGGTCAATAGGCACAAAGTCCCCTAAGAACTTAATAACTCGAGTACTAAAGAGCCCATTCGTGATCAATTATACATAACACTTCTTTTTTTCTTTCCTTTTCTTTTCAATTTCTGAACGAGTGCGTTTCGCTCCATCTCGCTCAACCCTAGACTACTCATATAAATATGAGCCGGCTACTAGCCATTTGACACCTGCCACAACAACTAGCAATGAAATCCAATTTTTCTCTAATTTCTAAAAATCCATGTTATTTTATTATTAAGAGAATATCCTAAATTTTAAATATAAACAAGCGATTGAACCTCGACAAACAAACAAACCATGATCATGATCTAGCACTCTAGCAACCTATAAGACTTAGTGAAATACAATTGTCTCTAGTATGCAAATTAATTCGATAAGATTTAACATCACTAAATACGATATCACTACACTAACATCAATATCATAAGTCAACTGGAAAAATCATCTAAGAGATCATGTTATAATGCACATGCATGAACTATATGAACAAAATATCATAAAAAACTACCAAAAATAAAATAAAATAAAAAAACTACATGACAAAATATGCACTATATGAACTAAACTATTATGAATATGCAAACTATATGCGACTCACACAAATATATTTCTTCAACTACTACCACCAAACTTAAAATATTCACTGTCCTCAGTGAAGGTAATAGTAAGGAATTCAGGCATACCTAATCAGAATCAGGCTCATCACCCTCAACGGGTAGAGTGTCAGGTGTGTCCGTAGGTGGATACATGAAATCCTCACCAAAAACTGGCCACTGGATGTCAACACCGGTGGCTCTAAAAGCTGTCCCCTATGCCTGGGTGAGATCACGTGCAAACCTGCTGTGGATGTCATGCATCGCATCCATCCTCCTAGCCAGACGCCTGTACTGCGTCAGGCTCGTGCCAACTCCCATATCAGCTCCTTCGTCCTCCACATGTGCCTGCTGCAATGGCTCTGCCACATCTCCTAGCTGAGATCTCCATGCAATCCTGCTCGCCTGAGTGGCCCCAACAGTTGGCCTCCCACCAGGTAGGTGGTTAAAAGTATAGCCAAGCACCTTTAGATCAGGCTTGCCTCCATCCCATTCTTGCATCGTAGCCAAAGTAGTGCTGTCAATAGGAGCACTCGGGATCTGTAACTGCTCATGTGCAGGCCAATGAACACCAACTGCCACGCACAGCTTCGTCATAATGGACGCATACGGAATAGACCCCGTGGTACTCCCCCTCAAGAACTTCAGGATATCCTATAAATCACCATCCCCAAATCCATATAATCGCCCTGAGGAATGCCTCATAACATCCGTGCACGCTCCAAAGTAATCTCATGCACATGCGAAGATGACATGATGTTAGCACAAATAAACGCATTCCATGGATGGGCGAACCTGTTCATGCTGGAAGTCGGGAACGTAGAATACTCGGTCGTACCCCTCTTGATCTTCCAGTGAGTGTCGGGCTGGTACATCGTAGCAATAATAAGATCCGGATCAAAGTCCTCTGGAGTCTTATCGTTCCACGTGTTTTGCCCGACCTTCCTCACGGGCTGCTCAATCACCGTCCTGATAGCCTCTGCACTGTACTCCACAGTCCTCCCTCAAACCACCATGAAGCCATTCTTCTCAGCCTTCACATTTGCATAGAACTCGCGAACCACACTCATGGGCACAACAAGGGAGCCTCACAAAAAGGAACCCATCCCATCTCCAGAATCATCTTCAATAGCTTACCATCCTTCCCTGATGGCAGCAAACCTCGCTCCTTGATGATTAGCTTTGAGAGAAGCCTCGTATACTCCGCTTCAGTCTTGGGAGTAGAGAACCTTGGCCTTACATCACCCACACTTGAAGAATCAGTGGTTCTGCTGCTTACTTGTGTTCTTTGTCTCTTGGGTGCCATTGAAATTGAGTAGAGAGAATAAGAGATGTGTTTGAGAGAGAATTTGTAATTTATTAATAATTTCAGATTATGCATATCTATTAAAATCAATGGTTATTAGTAATTTGTATTATGATTATATTATAGCGTAAAATACAAAAGTTAAAAATGCGTAAGAAAAAATATTCTACATATTAATTAGTTCGAATAAGTAGTGATGTTTGTAATCCGTAGTAAGAGCATATTAAATCTTACAAAATCGGGAGTTAACAGTTAAATATGTACCAAAATTTTATAACAACATTTTATTTCAAAATAATTTGTTGATCAATAATTAATTGAAATATCTATATTTGTCTTAGACGTATATTATTATTTTTAATCCAATTACAATTACAAAAAATCAAATTGCAAAAATATATAAAATCCGGCTCCAAACAATGAAAACGATACCAATTATATTTTGGAAGCTATTGCAAATTTAGCATGGGAAGATGAGTGAACATATATAACAAAAGGACACATAATAATCTATTAAAGTTGATGGCCCTTAGTAATGTGTATTGTGAGGATATTATGTCGTTAAATACAAAATTTAAAAGTTAATAACAGAATATTAAGAAATTAAAAATCTCGAATAAATGGTAATATTTATAGTACGTAATAAGGGCATATTATGTCAAATAAACTTTTTAGAAAAAAACACGAAATGTTGTCAACTTCTATGTTAAGATTGCAACATAGTGTTCTAAAAAGAACAATAGTTTTTTTGTTAACTTATATGGGCATAATATTGTAATGATATTATGGCGTAGAAAACAAAAGTTAAAACTTCGCCTGAAAAAATATTCTACATATTAATTAGCTCAAATAATTAGTAAACCCGTAATAAGAGCATATTAAGTCTAAAAAATTCTACAAACGATAATTTTCATCGAATTCCACGGGCGGAGAATTTTTGATTATGCCTCCTGAACCGGAGCCTATCACTTAAATGCGGTTTACGTTGGTTCGCATGGTTTGCAGGCTATTGCGTGAGCCGGTAGGGTTTACCCAGTGTGCACCCGAAGGGTAGCGGCTGCGGGTTAGCTACGATAAAAAAAATATGTACAAACATTTGATAACAATGTTTTAGTTCAAAATAATTTGTTGATCAATAATTAATTGAAATATCTATGTTTGTTTTAGACATCTATTATTATTTTTAATCAAATTACACTTTCAAAACATCTTATTGCAAAAAGATATTCAATCCGTTGGAGAATAAAAAACGATATCAATTGTATTTTGGAAGCTATTGCTAATTTAGCATGGGAAGATGAGTGAATATGTAAAATAAAATGACACATAATACTCTATTACAGATACTAGTTTTTAGAACTGTGTATTGTGAAGATATTATGGCATAAAATACAAAAATTAAAACTTAATACTCCCTCCGTCCCTCCCAATTGTTATCGTTTCTGCAAGAGAGTACGACACGCATTTTAAGATGAATAAAAAGTATAGTTCTATAAATTTTTTTAAAAAAATTCATTTTTCAGAATAAATATAGAATGTTTAAACTTTTATTCAGAAAAATTAAAGTTTTAAAAAAAAGTTAACGAACTATATTTTGTATTCATCTTAAAATGCGTGTCGGACCCTCTCCCAGAAACGATAATAATTAGGAGGGACGGAGGGAGTAACATAATATTGAGAAATTAAAAATCTCGAATAAATAGTATTGTTTATAACCCGTAATAGGGACATATTCAGTCAAGTAAACTTATTGGGAAAAAATAATTCACGAATTATTAACTTTTATGATAAGATTGCAGAATATTTTGTTCTAAAAATAATAAATGATTTTTTGTTAGTAGATAAATAATATTTACCTGCTCTTTTAATTTTTTTTTAAAATTTAAACATTTTCATAATTATGTAACTAAATTATATAATCTTACTTAATATTCATAATTATGTAATAACTTATAATTATTTTATTACATCTTTCCAACTAAATAAACACAAATCATAATTACACATAGAGATGCGTGCTGTTTGACTTTTTTGTGGTTCAATAGTTTTTGGTATCTTGATCAAAATAAAACCTTGCATGCAAAGCCCCATTCAAAGTGAATACTACAACTAAACCGCAATCAACTCTGCACGGAGCATCGGCTAAAAACTTTTCCATCTGATCATTCAACAATTGTCATGAAGGTATGTATCTACTCTATCCTTCAATTAGTAACGTGATGATTCAATATCAATCTCCAATAGATGTTTATTGTCTACGATTTGTTCAATCCTGCTCATCTATATATACAAATAAGTATAGTGAATAGCCTACATTGATGATTCTATGAAAATAGTTATTAAGATTAGTGTAAGATTGACAATGTAATCTCATGATAACATTGTGTATTGATTCATATTGGGTATTTTTTCATATAGTATTGCCATATTGTATGTTGACTTATACGGTGAAAAATCAATCCAAATCTTTTAAGTATATGGTTGGTAGTCTTAATCTATTTTGGCTAGCAGTGTATGTTGTGATTTTGGTTATATTGGTTTACTACTGGGATAATCATTATAGATATTCAAGTCTGCTATATTAATTTGTATTAGTATCTGCCATGATTGTATTAAGAGATGTTTAGCATTGCACCTGGACTTTGCATCTGACCTGATTCATAGTAGCAAGAAATACTACAATATTCTGTATTCCATTAACAAAATGATTGTGCTTGGATTAGAAGCCAAAAAAATAATAAAATTATAATTGTTGCATTGCACAGGTCTCGCTAATTGGCCAATTAGACTTAATAATTTGTAGTTTCTAATTATACTTATGTATATTATTCCATCTCAGCAGCAAAACTGTGAGCCTGTTAAAATTCCAGCATTCATCATTCAGGTTGATGCCATAATGCAACCTCTTATGGATGAATTGGTAAATAACTTACTCAATTGTCCCAATACATTTACTGACTTTGATAATTGAGTAAATGAATAAGTCATTTCTTATGCTTGCAGAAATTACCACTCTCCATTGTTTCTACATATGGCGAAAATCTTCCTGTGTTGCCCAGTAAAGATACAATTATTTAAGGGGGGTTGGATACAATTGTATAAATGTTTCGAATAAGTAATAAAATATAACAACTTTTTATATATCTGATAAAAACTGTTACAAAATCCTCTCAAGAAATACTGATGTTCTTGAGAGCTGCTAGGTCGAATAATCCTCGAGTATTGTTCATTAAGTGATGACCTAAATTGTGTTTATATACTACAAAGTTACAACAGATTAATCTAAGATATGCATTATCAAAAAATAACTGAAATTGATACATATCTTAAACTAAATAAATAAAGTCCTATCTCTCAGACGTAACAGATATCTGCTCCACATTATAAAGAACAAAACAAATCCTCTAATGCTGACTGTCTTCAAATACTGATGTCATACAAATCCGGATGACATACCAAATCCTAACGGTACATCAGATCCTGATGACATCCGAACAACCGGATCCTGAGCTTCTTCTGATCATTGAGAATTCAATATGTAACAATCTCCCCCAATTTATGCTTAATGCAATGAAGCATAATTTCCATTCTCAGTGATACCAAAACTAATCTACAAAATGTACAAGGAGTAAAGCTTACTTCAGTATCTTCAGATAGCTGACAGTTGTTCCAAGAAAGTTCTTTAATCTTTCTTCCTCCTTGTCTCGTAGGACTTTAACAAGCTTTTTCTTCAACTCTCTCTTCTCTTCAGTGTCTTCTTCAAGCTGATAGATAACTGATCTTAACTTAGAAATTGAACTTTTGCTTATCTCAAGATCACCAATCAACATGAAGCTTAAACTGACATCTTCATGATCAGGACTGAAGGATAACTGAGGACTGTTGAGAAAAACTTGTAGCACTGCAGCTCCCTTTTTCATCTGCATTTCTTGACCAGTATAAGTTCTGTACTTAGGAACATAATCACCATTGTATTTGTCATCTTTTGTCATGACTCTTCTTCTGATCATTTCAAGTATCATAGAAGACCATTTTTTGGTGACTTTGTTCTCAACTTTAAGAAGATATTGAATGTATTTCAATTCTGTCACAGTCTTCATTAAAAGTTGCTGTAATGTAAAGCTTCTTACTTTACCATCTCTGAAAAAGTATAGAATCTCTTCTCTGACATCATTATCATTTATCTTTATATGAACAATCTTCACAGCTTCAACTTTCTCAAGATATGAAGGAGAAATTCTTTCACCAAGATTTTCTGTCAGAGTATCTGTATCAAGCAGATCAGATTCTAAGATCTCCATGCTGGAATGACCAATGCCTCCTCTGGTTCGAGATTTGATAAGTTTCAGTTTTTCATTATATGCCACCCAAGAAGGCTTCTTGATGGACTTATCAACATCTTCCTGTTCCGAGATGGAATCTTTTAACCTAGCTGACATAAATTCAACATGCTTGAACCCTTTAGAATAATTGAATAAATGGATGTCTTTCCATCTTATATTCTTCTTGCCAAGAGGAACATAGCTTGAAGACAAATCATCAGTCTTCCCTTCTGCTTTATGCATAGCTCCCTCTTTGATTTTAAAACTCTCTGCAAATATTCTTTGCATTCTTGATCAGCTTCCTTCTATTATTCTTTTCTTTTTCATCAGCCTCTGAAATGTGAGGAGTGATTACCAGAGAAAGAGATGACTCATTTAATGCTTTGATCACTTTTTCATCGGAGTTAAAATCAGTTATCAGGTTCACAACATCATGATTAGCTTTTATCTCATGATTTGTGTCTGCATCAGGAGTTACATTCTGATTTATTGTATCAGCTTGATCAATGTTAGTGGCTGATCTTTTCTTCTTTGGTATAATCAACTCTTCTGGCTTCTGAACTTCTTTATCTTCTTCATTTCCTTGTACAGGAACATAACCTTCTCTGGATAGAAAATTCAGAAAAGTAGAGTTGAAAGTAGTCACTTTCCTTGATCCAGAAGTTTTTCCACCTCTTCCTCTTCCTCTTCCTCTTGCAGATCTACCACCTTTTCTTCCTCTTCCTTTAGAAGTGTTAGCTTCAGCTTCAATTTGAGCCAAAAGCTCCTTTTGTTGCATAACTGCTTCTTCAGGTGTTAGATCAGGAAATTATTCAGTTATATACCTAAGAGCACTCCTAACATTTTTTGCTCAAACTTCTTGTCTTTGTAGTACAAGACAATCTCTTCACGTGTCTCCTTATGCCTGTAAGGAAATAACATCCCTTTAGCTTCTGCTAAATTTGAGATTGTAATGTCATCATCCTTAGGAGCACCAGCAGTAGTCTTGTGCTTGGCTTTATAAGCACCAGTAGACTTCCTTTGTCCTGAAGAATTATTCTTCTTCGAATGTTGAAGTTGTTGAGCAGTAGAAGCAATTTGAACATATGTAACTGGACTATTCTTATCACTATCACCATCAATATCTTTATCCTTTGTCTGAATATAATCTGGTGTACATTTTGTAGCAACTATCTTCTCCTCCTTTTTGGCATCAGTATTTGAAAGAAGAGAAAACAGAGCATCCATTTTGTCACTTATAGAAGAAACCTTGTCTTCCAAGGAGGAAAGTCTAGAGGCCATACTGTCTTGAGATTTAACAACATCTTTGACGGTATTTTTCACACTTTTGATTTCAGCTGAGTTAGGTGTGTGAAGCAAAAATCCATCAATTTTCTCTTTGCCACCAGCATGAGACTTCTTCATTTCATCAAGTTCAGAGTGAATTCCTTTAACAGAAATAGTTGTGGCCTTAAGATGCAACTTCAGATCAGGAGTTTGAATTTCATCATAAGCACGATGAATGTGTTGCAGGACAACATCAGACGAGATAGAAGTATTTGCAAGTCTTCATTTATAATTCCATTTTGTCTATCTGAAATACTCAGCATCAGGATTGTAATAAGAAGGATTTTCAGTGAAGTGCGAAGAAGAACCAACATTGGACTTCTTAGATGTATCAATTGTAGACCTAAGCTGAGCATTATCAAGATCATTGTCATCACTATCATTGTCAGAGTCAGACAAGCCATCAGAAGAATGTGCAGAATCAGGCAGAATTGCCTTGCCTTTATCCAAATTCTTTGCAAGAGATGCCTGTGGTTGATGTGATCCTGAAATAGAAACATAGTAACATCGACATCTCTTTGTTCTTTTCAAGTGATCTCATCACTTCTCACATAATGTATTACTTTTAAGAGTAATATTATTCTCACATAAGAAACTTTATAAGTAAAAAAAAACTTATAAGATTCTTGTCTCAAAACTACCTCTCCTTTTGCCAGTACAGGAGACTGCCACTCAAAATATTTTTTATTTTATTTTCACACAGTCTCACAGAAAGGCTCAATCACACATATAGAAAAGAAATAAGAGATGGCTGAGAAGAGTTGTATGCTTGTCATATAATTAGAGGTAACCTCAAATAAGAGACTATTTATAATCATACAAACATGAGAATATATGAGAAGTTAACAATACCTGAAGGTGATTCCTCAAGTGAAAGTGATGAAAGTGGAGGAACAAACAATATATTAGGATGCTTTTCAAACTAGCAACTAGTAATGGATCATCAATTGTAGCTAGTGCAGTTGAAGGATGATTCTCGGTAGGAGCTGATTCATCATCAGGATTTGATCTGTCAGGAGAAGTTGAAAGACCAGCATCAGTACTTTGAACTGATGGTTCTTATGGAATCTGAGACATGTGAGCTGCTTCATCAATGCTTGGTGAAGGTTCTTGTGTGCTTTTCTCAAAAATAGGATCATCAATGATTGCATCCACTCGTGACAGTATCTCCTGATGAGTTTGCTTTTCCTAAAGTAGTTGAACAGAGTCTACAAGAAGATCACTCTGAGCAATATTAATAATGATTTGTACAGCCTCAGTGTCTGCATCTTCCCTTTGAGAAGATGGTTCTTGTATGACTGGATGTGTTGTAGTTGCTAAATCCCCTTGAGACCTAGGTTCTTGTGTACTAACATCCTTGTCAAGAGGCTGAGTTTTCTTCTTCTTTCTGATATATCCAACTACTTCTTCACTTCTTCTTTTCAACTGACTCTTTGCAGTTTTCTTGTGTTCAGCAGTTTCTTCAATTACTGAAAGCTTGTCAAGTAGAGCACTCGCATCAATAGTTGGCTCCTTGATTCCAGTAGTGTCAATCAAGTCATCAGAATTTTGATCAATGGACTTCTTGATTTTTGACAGGGACTCTACTGACATCTGATCATCTGATTCTGAATCTTCTGGAATGATCAGTCTTCTTTTCCTGATTGGAAAGCAGTCTTCTTTCTTCTCACTCTCACTCAGTGAGACTTGTTTAGCTCTCTGTCCAGATGTGACAGATTTCTTAAACAGCCTTTTCTTTGTTACAACTGATGTCTTTTGAGAGACAACAGAGGAGGCTAATTTAGAGGCTTGTTGTGTTTGCTGTTTGGAAGAAGAAATGCTTGGGTTAGAAACAAGATGGGTGACTTCTTGATTCTTAGCATCAGGAATTGTAACAGAGGTGCCATCATCAGGATTTGCAGGCACTTGTGTAGGATTAGGTCTATTTCTCAACAGAAATTGCATGACCTCTCTAGGAAGGAAGGGTGGTCCTAAAAATTTATTCTTTTCATCCCTTTTGATATGATCAGTGATTGCTTTCTCAGAAATTTGAAAAACATGGAGTAATTCATCATCATCAAAAATATCATTAGGGCATAGATAAGTGAAAATAAGTTGTAAAAATCTAGTATACCCTATTACTCCTGAAGCGTCTGCTATCCTAGCAATTATGAACTGTAATATAGTATTACGATAATCAAAATTACCAGGGTTAAAGAGAGAGTACCCAATTCTCAGGGAAGTAGATGGAAGAGCATCAAAGTTTGTTGTCTTATTCATGAAACATATACTAATGCAGTCAAAGAAGAAGTTCCACTCTCTTTTCAGTTTGGTTCTTACCAGTTTTCCAATGGTTGTAATTTCTCCTTGATAGCCTAAAGTCCTTAGCATATCAAACAGCTGCTCATTGGCGTGAGTATCAGGAGCACCATCAAGAGCAGACAATCTAAAGGCTTGAAGCAGAATGTCAGCATCAACTTCATATCTTTGGTCCTTATACTCAAAAGAAAAGCCAGTATGTGTTTAATTTACCACTACTGTGTTCCAGACCTGCATGACAGCCCTGTATGACACCTTAACAGGATTTGTGAGAGCATATCCAATTGGACATAGAAGGAGAAAATCCTGAATATCATGAAAAGATGATGGTAGCTGCTGATGTGTAAGCAGAGCTAAGTAATTGTTAGTGCCAAATGTGTTTCCATGAATGATTGCGGTTTGACTGAAGATTGGTGAAACTTCAAAAGTTTCCATGATGTGAATAGCTTGTGCGAGAGAGTAAGTGTGAGATGTGTGCAATAAAACTATGTGTCTGATGAATTGTGTCACATAATTTCTTCTGGTTTTATAGCTTCACTATTCAGAAATATGTTTAACACACTTGTATGAAGAAGGTAACCTAGCGAATTTGACTTCGAATAGGAAACAATATCTGAGTAATTGATTTTAACGTTGAGGAAATTACGGAAGTAAATACAAAATACATACAGTTATATCAAGACATAACTGTAGAAATTTATTTATCTGATAATCCACCAATAATCATTAATTAAGTGGGACACTTAATTGCAACAATAAAGCTTACTCAGAGATTGATTAACACTAATAATCTGAATTAGAACGTGCTGACCCGTCATCAGGATTTGAGACCTTTCTTCTGTCAGGATTTGACTAACTCAGGATATGTCGATTCAAATTCAATATTTGTTTGTCAAAGCATCACAAATTATTAGTAACCACAATTTTAATCAAAACATTCATCAAGAATTACAGTTCAAGTAGATGAAGTAAAGATTAATAGGCTTCAATGAGAACATTCACATGCACATAATATGAGATAAACAAAGACTAAATCTTGCAATCAAAAGAAATTTCATGCAAAAGATTACAAGATAATCCTAGTCTAAGATGGTGAACATCAACAACCTTGGTCTAAGAAGCCTGACAAAGCTGATGGTGAAGAGATATGCATGGATGATGTTTACTTCTTCTTCCTACTTTCAACAAAGAGAACAGCAAGACGAATGATTTTCTCCTGCTGTTTAAGATTGTGGAGATGAAATTCTCTTTGAAAAAAAGAAGATCATCTTTGATGTTGTCTGAAAGTTGAATCCAGATGTCGTATGGAATGTTGTTGATGGGATAGGAAGTCTGGATTCTATTTTGAAAAATGGTCACATTACTCGTGCCATAGCTGTAAAACCAGCTAGGGTTTGCCATTGGTTGAGAGAAATGAAATGATGTGTTTTTACTGAAGGATGAGCAGTCATTTAAATAACCAAGAGAATATCAAGAGACTAAGAGACTGAAGAGTTAACTTAATATATTAATGAAAAGATTCCCTTTTTTAAGGCGCGTCTCCCTAGATCGATGTGTAATGATGACATGATATATTTATTCGGACATGCACAATTAGCAAATAAATTCACTTAATTTTTCATGCATATAAAAATAGAATACATCAAATATTTCTGGCTTAATATCTAAAAATCACAGCATTTAGGACATATCAGGATTTGATCAATATACATCAGGATTTGATCAAATAGATAAAATAAAAATTTACTTGTCCCAATTAACCATACCAAGTTCATTCATAAGCTTTATAAATGTTGCTTCAGGTAATGGCTTTGTGAAGATATTAGTCAGCTGCTGTTCAGTAGGAACAAAATGAAGCTCTATGGTTCCTTCCATGACATGCTCTCTTATGAAGTGATATATGATACTGATGTGTTTTGTAAGAGAGTGTTGCACCGGATGTCCTGTCATAGCAATAGCACATTGATTATCACAATAAATAGGAATTTTTGAGAATGATAATCCATAGTCCATGAGCTAATTTCTCATCCATAACAACTGAGCACAGCAACTCCCAGCTGCAATGTATTCAGCCTCAACAGTTGAAGTAGAAATAGATTTCTGCTTCTTGCTAAACCATGAGACTAATCTGCCTCCCAAGAACTGACAGCTTCCTGATATACTTTTCCTGTCTATTTTGCATCCAGCAAAATCAGCATCTGAATAACCACATAATGCAAAATCAGCTTCTCTTTAGGTTGTCACATCAACTATTGTACCTTCATTTGGATCAAGTTTTGTAGCAGTTGCCATATGAGTACTTGCAGTTGCATTTAATTGCATATTAAACCTCTTCAGTAGATTTCTTGTGTACTTGGACTTTATTCAGATAAAACAAAGTTTTATCTATTGTACCTCTTTTGAATCCACTTTCAAGTAGAAACTGAGCAAGGATTTCATACCATGCTCTAGATGCTTGCTTCAATCTATAGAGTGCTTTATCAAGTCTGTAAACATAATTAGGATGTTTAGGATCCATAAATCCTGGTGGTTGTTCAACATAAACTTCTTCTTCAAGTCCTCCATTGAGAAATGCACTCTTGACATCCATCTGGAAGACTTTGAACTTCTTTTGAGCAACATATGCCAAGAAGATTCCGATTGCTTCCAACCTAGCAACATGAGCAAATGTCTCATCATAGTCAATACCTTCCTGTTGAGAATATCCTTTTGCCACCAATCTTGCCTTGATTCTGATGATTGTTCCATCAGAATCAGTCTTATTTCTAAAGATCCACTTTGTGCCCACAATTGACCTGTTCTTAGGTCTAGGCACCAACTTCAACACTTCATTTCTTTCGAACTCATTCAATTCTTCTTGCATTGCCATGACCCAATCTGCATCCTTGAGTGCATCTTCTACTTTCTTTGGCTCTTCTTTTGAAAGTAGATTATGATATAAACATTCATTCTGAGTTGCACTTCTTATCTTTACACCATCATCAGGATTTCCAATGATCAGATCAGGAGTATGATCCTTAGTCCATTTTCTGGAACTGGGAAGTATCCTTCTAGAACTAGATGCCCCCCTGAATTGTATGCCTCATCAAATCCATTTGAGGCTCCCCTTGAATCTGTTGGGTTATTTCCTGATGAATTATTGGGACTTGTCTCATGTTCTTCTAATGTTGAGTCAGTATTGGATTGTGAAGAACTTTGAGATGATTCTTCAGTGTTAGTATCATCAGCTGACCTTTGCTATTGCTCCCCCTCAACTTGTGCAGGCTCATTAGCACAATGATTATCTTCAGAATCTGAAGGAGTGTCAAGATTTTGATCATCAGGATTTGACTGTTTATTAGAGTTTGATCCAGATTTCAACAATGCTTTTTTCATTTACAAAGATTAAACTTTCATGAGTGTCTTCTTCAAAACCAGGGATCTTCTTATCATCAATATATACATTGATGGAGACTACTACAATGTGTGTTCTTAGGTTGAACACTCTGTAAGCTTTTGATGTTGAGTATCCAACAAAGATTCCTTCATCAACATTTGATTCAAACTTTCCAAGCTGATTAGTATGAGTTCTCAAGACAAAGCACTTCCATCCAAATACATGAAGATGTTTGAGACTGGGCTTCTTTTCTTTTAGCATTTGATAAGGAGTAACACCATGTCTATTTATCAGAGTAACATTCTGAGTATAACATGCTGTGTTTACTGCTTTGGACCAGAAGTAAGTGGGTAGTTTTGCTTCTTCTAGTAGAGTTCTGCCAGCTTCAATTAAGGTTCTGTTTTTCCTCTCAACAACACCATTTTGATGAGGTGTACCAGGAGCTGAGAATTGTTGCTCTATGCCTTTGTACTTGCAGAATTCCTCCATTTTTGAGTTCTTGAATTCAGTGCCATTATCACTTCTTAGGATTTTTACTTTGTGAGTAGATCCATTTTCAATTTGCCTTATGTGGTCCAGAAGAATTTCTGGAGT
This sequence comes from Apium graveolens, assembly GCF_009905375.1. Taxonomy (NCBI): domain Eukaryota; kingdom Viridiplantae; phylum Streptophyta; class Magnoliopsida; order Apiales; family Apiaceae; genus Apium; species Apium graveolens. The sequence goes on along the minus strand of NC_133648.1, from coordinate 104,678,293 downwards.
TTCATCCTTCCTGTGTAGAAAATAAACCCATGTATATCTAGTAAAATCATCAATAATTACAAGTGTGTACCTTTTCTTGTTGATGGACATTATGTTCACTGGTCCAAAAAGGTCCAGGTGCAGCATGTGATATGGCTCCGAGATAGAGAATTATGTTTTGCTTTTGAAAGATACTCTTCTTTGTTTAGACTTTTGGCAAGCATCACAAAGATCATCACTTGAGCATAGCATGTTTGGTAATCCTCTTACAAGCTCCTTCTTGGCAAGTTCATTTATTGAGTTGAAATTGAGATGTGAGAGCTTCTTTTGCCAGTTCCAGCTCTCATCTATTGATGCCTTAGAGATAAGGCAAGTAGCTTCCTTTTCAAGACTTTCATGTAGCCTTGCTTCATAAATGTTACCATGTCTGTATCCTATCAAGACAATTTTCTTTGACTTGTTATGAATAACTTTGTAGTGTGAGTTATAAAATACAACATGATAACCTCTGTCAGTGATTTGACTGATGCTCAGAAGATTATGCTTCAGTCCTTTCACCAGAGCTACATTCTCTATTGCTACCTTTCCAATTATCAAGTTGCCATATCCTAGAGTGAGTCCTACATTTCCATCTCCATAAGATACATCTGGGCCAACCTTCTTCCCAAATTCTAACAGCAGGGATTTTTTTCCAGTCATGTGTCCTGAACATCCACTATCCAAGACAAGTGTATTTTTCTTGTTACCCTGCAATTAGAAGAATAATTAATTATAAGGATTTTTAAGGACCCACACTTGTTGGGTCCTCTTTTTGGACAACTTAAGCCTTTGTGTGTCAGGAGTACTTTTGACAGTCTTTCCTTTGTCAGGATTTGTCTTGTCAGGAGCAAGTTTAGTAAACCAACAGAATTAATCACACAAGCAACTTTATTAAACTTAGGTAAAGGTTCATAGTAATTGTTATACAACTTGTGATAAGAACTACAAGTATAAATCGAATGCCAGCTACTACCACAATGAAAACAAGGATTTTGTGGTTTATAAAATACTGATCTACCCCTAATATCAGACTCAGGAATAACAGTTTTCCTTTTCTTATTCCTTCTGCAATTAATAGCAAGATGATTAGTATTTCCACAGTTAAAACAAGTTTTCCTAGGAGCATTGGGAACAACCTTGTAATTTGAATCCTTAGAGATACCTTGCTTACCATTCCTGTTTCTTTTAGGACTTTTTACTTGAGGTTTGTCAGTAACCTCAGATATTTTCTTTTTCAATTATCTTGCCGTCAAAAGTCCTATGTTCTTTTCTTTCTTAACAGACTTAATGGTTTCCTTGCTTTTCTTTCTTTGAGTTTTATCATTTACCAGTTTTTCTTGTGATACTGATGTTGAACCCTTTTCAAAAGTGGATTTGGGTTCATCAGCTTCTGATGAAATAAACTCAATAGGAGTTTTAAGGGAAATTTTATTTTCAGTGTCAACATCCTTAATTCCATCTTTATAGCCTAGGCATTCTTTCTTGTTTTTCTTTGAGATCATCTCATGAACCTTTTTTCCTGAATCAGTCCAAGCTTTAAGGGTTTTTCTTTCATTTTCTAGATCCTTTTCTAGCATACTGTATCTAGCCTCAAGAATTTTAACTGTATGTTTAGCTCTCTCACATTCTTTTTTCAAATCTATCTGATGAATTAAGTCAGACTCTAACTAATCATTCCTAGATTTCAAGGTCTTAATTTCAGTTATAAGTCTATCATTTTCTAAAGTCTTATTCTTAAAACTACCATGCAAAGATTTAAGAATAAATTTCAATTCAGATATATTTTCGGTATCAAAAGAGAAGAAATGAGTTTGTACCTTAGGCTCAGAAGTAGCAGGATTATCAAGACTGGCCATCAGTGCATAGCATGTGTTTTCACCTTCAGAGTCAGAGGAGTCCATCCAATTCTTGCTTGAAGTGATCAGGGATTTGCTCTTCCCTTTATCATGCTTTGTTTTCTTGCACTCTGAGGCAAAGTGACCAGGTTTATCACAGTTGTAGCACTTGATCTTTGTCCTGTTTAGCTTCCCAGCTTTAGAGTCCTTTCCATATTTTCTCCTAGTTGACTTCTTTTCACCTCCAGTGAACTTCTTCCTGAAGCTTCTGTTGTTCCTAGACTTCCTGAATTACATTCTCCTGAAGCCCTTAAGCAGCAATGCGACCATTTGCATGACATCAGAATCTGTCATGTTCTTATCAGTTTCAGAATCAGTATCATCATTAGGATTTGATGATGAATCATCAGTATCTGATTCTGGAAAATTGTTCTTCTTTCGTACACCTCCAACAGACTTTTCTTTTGAAGCTTTATCATTAACTTTCAAAGCAACAGATTTCCCTTTGCTGCTTTTCCTCTCTCTCCTTTGCCGAACCTCCAAATCATGAGTTCTCAGCATACCATAGACTTCATCCAGAGTAATCATGTCCAGATCATACTGATGTCATATGATTGAAGTCTGAGTCTCCCATTATTCACTCAAAGCTCTCAAAAACTTGGTGTTTGAATCCTCCCGATCATACACCTTTTCCACCAAAGACAGATTGTTTAGCAGAGTCATAAATCTGTCATAGATGTCAGTGAGACTTTCATCAGGCTTGGCCTCAAAGTGTTCATATTCTTGAATCAGAACAACCCTTCTGTTCTTCTTGATGACCATGGTTCCTTGACATTGAGTTTCAAGAGCATCCCAGATTTCTTTGGCAGTCTTGTAGGCTATGACCCTATTTGACATCACAAAATCAAGACTGTTATGCAAAATGTTTCTTACCTTTGCATCTTTTAGCACAACTATTTTCTCTTTTGGTGTCCATTCCGTCTTCTCCTTCAGTTTATAGTGTTTAACAACAGTAGGAGTTGCAGGCACCAGTTTTGTTGGCATGAACGGTCCATCATTGATTACGTCTAGATAATCTGGGTTTGTAGCTTCCAGGTGCATGAGCATCTTCACCTTCCATGTTGGATATTCAGTCTTTTTCAGAATGGGAATTTTAATGCTTTCATACTTGTTCAGAGACATGTTTAGATCATTTCTGATTGTAAATTTATCAGTGAGCTCTAATACCAATTGTTTCCCAGTAAAGATACAACTGTTTAAGGGGGGTTGGATACAATTGTATAAATTTTTCGAACAAGTAATAAAATATAACAGCTTTTTATATATCTGATAAAAACTGTTACAAAATCCTCTCAAGAAATACTGATGTTCTTGAGAGCCGCTAAGTCGAATAATCCTCGAGTATTGTTCACTAAGTGATGACCTAAACTGTGTTTATATACTACACAGTTACAACAGATTAATCTAAGATATTGTTAGGTCCCAATTTGTTTGTAGAAGGGGGGGTTGAATGCAAACAATACCGTTTCGTCGAATAAAATGCGGAATAAAATTGTGAAACAAAATTCAAGTTAAATAAAACTTTTATTAAACTTGAAAGGTGTTACAACTATGGTATCGATTACAAGGGATTAATCTCAAATCAATTATTACAAATTTAGAATAAATTCGACATGAACTTTTTCTATTTTTGTAATTAAAAGATCAAATGCTAAAAGCGATTTGAGATTAAGTTCTAGGGATTTTAATCCGCTAGATTGATATACAAGAACAAGATAAGTAATTCTAGTGGTTTGGATTTAACATTAACAAACTAGAATATTTGATCTTGAATAAGCAGATGAATGATGAAATATTTTCTTTTGTTTTCTGCTGTGTTTTCTCTTGTTCTGTATTGGTTGCTCTCTTGATCTTTTATGATATTGTCTTCTGCTTCTTTTTAAACAATCACAGCCAAAGTTGTTGAACTGGTGTGACAATCTATTTGAGCTTGAAGGACTTTCGGTGAGACAATCTATTAGAGCTAGGAAGACAATTAAAATGAACTAGCAAGACTTTCGGTATGACTATTGATTGTCATACCGATTGTCATAGTAGTACAATTGAAATTGTTTTTCTGAATACATAATTGATTTTAATCTAATTGAAAATTCTATCAATACAATCAACTGAATTAGCAAGACATTCGGTATGACTATCAATTGTCATACCGATTGTCATACTAGTACAATCAGTTGTCTTTTTAGAATTAACACAGATTTTAATCAATTAACATTCTGAAAATCCTCAATATTAATTCTAAATTAATTAATCAATTTAATTCAATTAATCAATAAATTAATCCTTGCAGATATAATTTATTCTCTTAATTAAATTATATGACTTAATTAATTAATAGAGAATTAATACTATCCCTGAGCAGCATCCATTCTTCTGAAAGTCTCTGAGACTTATGAATCAATTTCGTCACTTCAATGCTGACACTCGATGTACTGTCTAGTTCATGAGTGACTAACTTTTGTGACGTTTCTTCATGTCTTGACTTTGTTGTTCTGATTGAATCCTTGTAATAAATGATACCTTGACGAGATCTCTGTCACTTGATTAAATCCACGATCTTGATTTATATCACTGAGGCATGATCAAATTCTTGAACTTCTTCCAGTGAATCTTCAAGTCTGCAGATGAACAATGTTTCTTTATTCTTTGACAGATGTTACTTTGTGAGATCTCTCTGATGCTTGATCCACTATTTACTTATTACATTCTTATTTGAGTTGAGTTAAATACTCGAATAAACGAGTAGGCTATGACATATGCCTTTCAATCTCCCCCTATTTGCTTGTTAGACAATAACAACAAATACCTAGAGGATAACTCAACTAACAAATAAGAAAAAGATATAAACAGTAATGTAAAGTAAATAGCAGAAAAGTTCTGGATTATATTTAACATTTTCCAGATTCCAAATGAAATTTACAAGTGAATACAAGATAGATGTTCCTCTAGCCTGAACATATAACTACATTAGACTATCTTGATTCATAACGCTCTAATCATATTACATTGAGTTTTGAGCTAATTGACTTTAGTTGTCTTCTCTTCTGACTTCACCTTCTTCTAAATCTTGAAGCAATTCCTTGTCAAAAAACACGATCCTTTTCTGAAGTGAAGCTTGCAGGTCTGACTGGTTGAACTCCAACTGTCTTCAACTTATTCTTGAGTTGATTGTACCTTTTAACATTCTTCTCACAATAAGCTTGAATCAAGTCAGCAGCTTGAGTCTTCAACATGGATGAATATCCAGCAGTTCTCAAATGATGTTCCATCCAGACCAGATGCTTAGCTGAGTAGTCTTTAAGAGATTGTACATCTAGCTGACAGATTTGAAGACAATCAGACTTAAAGAATCTCACTTGATGAGGATTGTTGACCACTTGAGGACTAGCTCTGCTGGCAAACTCTTTAAGCCTTTCCCGAAGAACTTCATTCAACTCTGAGCTTCTTTTCACTTTGTTTAAAAGAACCCAAATCTCTGACAATGAACGATTCTCAAATAGATGAAGTGACACTTTGAATGATCCTTCACTCTGACAATATACAAAAATGCTCATCTCATTTAGGGATCTATCAAAAGCAGCTGTGATCCTTGAGACTTCAGTCTTGATAGCATTCATGTACATGTCATTGTTAGGATTTGAGATTTCCAGCTTGTCAAGAAGATGTAAGAACTGCCTATCATTGTTAGTGCATAGCTGAGGCATATCGAGTACTCTCCTAGCTTCATCCCACTTTCCACCAATCTTCAGTCTGACATCTCTTCTCCTTTCTTGAGCTTTAATGTCATGAAGACGTTGCTTTTGAAGAGTTTCTGTTCTTTGTATGTCTTTTCTCCTATCAATGATCTGTGAGACCTTCTTGAGTTCAGCTTCTTTTCTTTGCATCTCTGACTGCTCTTTCTGAAATTCTTTCTCAAACCTAGGATCCACTGTATCTTCTTCTTCCCAATCTTCAAAATCACTTTCTTCTTCAGCTTCAAATAACCCATCTTTATCTTCCTGAACTGGTTCAGTAGGAATGTCAAAAATATCGAAGTCATCCTGTTCTCCACTGTAGTAGGCATCATCAGCCTTTCCTTTATCTCCAGCAGAAGTATCTTTTTCTTTCCCTTTGGAACTACTCCCTTTCTTCTCCCCCTTAGTTGAGGGATCCTCTACTGACTTTCCTTTGAAACCTCCACCACTTCCAGAGCCTGATCCTCCACCAGACGGTCCTTCAAAATAAGCTCTTTGTTCTTCATTAGGGCAATGAGAATTCTTTATCATGTAATATAAGTGCTTCATGCCTTCATTTAGATGTTCCATGCCCGTCTCTATCTTTAGAAATCTTGAGTTGTCCAGTGAATGATTCATCTCAACGAGGTCTTCAAGAGAAGTCATTCTTGTATGTAGGGAGCAGAAGTTGGATATGTCATCAGCTGATAAATTTGGAGTGTCTTGAATAGAATTGAGCTTTGGTATTACAGTAGTCTTTAAATCTGAGATGTCATTCCTTATGATTGCAAGCTGATTGTCGACAGAGGTGGAAGAAGAAGACCGTTCAACCACTTGTGCTTTGAATGCTTGAGCTTCAGCTTGACTTTTAGCAAGTTCTTCTTTCAGGGCAGCAATCTGAGCTAACAGGTTGACAGTATCAGTGTCTGTGTGTGCTCTCACCTGAAGTTCACTCGTATTTGGTTCACTCATCTCACGTGCATGTGTTTCTCTCAATATGATTGCTCGTGAGGAGTCTTCCAATTGCTGTTCTTGTGTACCTGCATTAAAAATCACCCTAGCCTCTTCAAGAGAGGTCAGTGGTGGTGCAATGGGAATTCGCGAGTCCCGATCCTCAGTCAATACTATCAAATCTTTTGGAATAGATGTCTGAATTGCTTCAGGGATAGATTGACCGAGTTGCCCTCCACTTTCTCCAGATAAATCTGCGAGTGGAGAATCCCATAAGGGAGCCAGAGTTGTTGGATCTGGGAGGGGAGAAAATGACTCTATTAAAGATGGCGGAGAGTCAGATTTTCCCTCTGAAGCATGTGACTGCTCTTCTGCCGTAACTATGGCAGGCACTGTAACCGACTCTACGTGCACTCCTTGCTGTGTGTCCTGAGTATGATCTGGGGAAGTGTATGGTTCCATTGTGAGTAATGGAATTGTGCTGGACTCAGTACAAGATGCCATGGCCCTATGGCGAATTTCAATAGATGCATCCTGTTGAGAGAATGCCTCTAGTAACTGTTCATTGGCCATTTCAAAGTCCATGTCCTGTTGGGAGGACAAGGATGGGCTTTCAGATGCCTCAGAATAGGTTTTTCTTTTCTTAGGAGGAGGCAGAGCTGAGGGTTCACTCATATTTGACATTGTACTACTTCCTAATAATCTTCTGGGTAACATTTTAGACAGTGGGGGAGAGGGTGAGATAGAATGAGACTCTGTGTTTGGCTCTATGACCTGGGATTGAAGCTGTGGTTCTACAACTTCATGGTCAGCCCTATCAACCACTGAGGGTCTGTTAACAGAAGTAGGAAGAGAGTGAGAGAGAGAGTGAGGAGTTACTACCTGTAATGGAAGAGCCTGGGTGGCTTGAACCACTGGAGGTTGAGGTTGCTGTTCATGGCCGGGAAGATTAAAAATAGGCAAGGGAATATAATTGGCCATGAAAGCAGATACAAGTACTGGTACTTGCATAAATTTGAAGGTTGTGTCTTGGCGAGTGTAAATCTTTTTGCTAACTGGTGGGGGTTCGGTTACAGCAGAGTTAGCAAAAAGTGCTTTGTGTTCAGGGGTGAGTAGATGATCTGCTATGAGCATAAGAAAACGAGCATAGTAACATGATACCCTACGATTTGTAGAATGATCACGTAAAGCAGAAGTTAGACGTCTCAAGAGAATGGGAAAAAGTAGTTTGCCAAAATTGATCCTTTGATTGAAAACAACCGCAAGACCAATATACTGCAGGGTGGAAGTAATGTTATAAAAATTAGATTTTGTGCAGTTGGCAAACACTTTGGAAAGTGTATCGAAGAATATATCCCATTCAGACACCAAATTTGATTTAGAAAGTTTGGTTAAATTGATCACCCCCTGATAGTGAATAGCATTGAAAAAATTTGTGATATCGTTTTCAGAGGGTAAATTACAGAAATTGTCTAGTGGAAAATTTAACGCACGATTGACGACTGTTTCATCAACTACATACTGTGTGTTTGCGATGGTGAATGAAAAAGATTTTGAATCATCGGCCACAGTAGAAGTTGTGCAAATCAGTCTAAGTAGATCGACGTTTAAAATCACATTTGATTTAATAGCAGAGCTAACAATCGAATGATCATTTAAAAATCTAATCCAAGGCTTAAATTTTTCAACATCACATTTTTCCGGATTGAAATAACCAACTAGATTATGCGCGACAATTTGGAAATTGAGAGCCATTTTTTTTATAAAATAATAATAAGACACAAGCTTTTCAGAATTTTAAGAATAATATTAAGAAAATTCGAATTAATTAAATTAATTTAATAATTCGAATTAAATTAATTATAATCGAAAAATTTAGACAGAAATGTATCTCGTTAAAATTCTTAAATCACTAACACAGTTTTGACACACCAAAAGACACAAATAAGAAATTAAAATTAAAATGGAATTGAAGGGGCAAACTGATTTTAATTAGATTTGCGTTTTTTATAATAACTATTATTTTTCAGAAAATTCAACAGCACTTCTTTATGTATATACTTATATGTATATATCACTAAAGTGATGATTAAGTTTGCTGAGTAAAAACTCGAGCAAGGAAATAACAGGTTTGGTTTGGTTCGAAGAGAGAGAAGAGAGAAAATGGAGAGAAAACTGTTAGAAATTCTTTGAAATGAACTGCTATGTTGAAAATGATTCAAAACAAAACAGCAACAGCCTTTATATAACAGCTGGTATGACAATCCGGGATTGTCATACCGATTGTCATACCAGGCAAAAGAAGGAAAAGAAACAAATAAAAATAAACAACTGGTATGACAATCTGATAGTCATACCGATTGTCATACCAGTACAAAATAAAACAATATAATTCTGATATTAATTTTATTACTGGCATGACAATCAATAGTCCTACCGATTGTCTTGCCAGTTATAAAATTAATCTGATATTAAAATAAGCATTAACAGATTTATATTTTCATGTTTACTGAAATGATTTTCAGCAAGACAATTTTAATTGTCTTGCCGATTGTCTTTGCAGTAGAAAAACAAAATGAATATGTACAGACAACTATTAATGTACTGAAACTTTATTACAAAATAGTAAAACTGAAATAAATACTTAAAATTTTTACAGAAAATAAAGACAATATTTCAGAATTAATTATTTTTATTCTAAAAATAGATTTCTGTTGAATTTTAGCAAATAAAATTCATAGAAAAATATTTTTAGAGGAAATAAAATATTCTGAGATATTTTAAATTAACAAGTAGAGTAAATAACATAGATAAGATAATATATATTACATAGAAATAAGCAAGAAATATGATAAAATGATAAAATAAATTTGCAAATGAATTTTTCATTTATGAAAAATTCATTTGTAAATTCATTCAAGAACAGATTCCAGATATTAATTAAATTAATCACAAAAACTATTTAACATGCCCAATTTACCAACTAATCTGGTAAATGTGGATTCGTCAAGTGGTTTAGTGAAAATATCTGCTATTTGTTCTTCTGTTGGAACAAAAAATAGTTCAACAGTACCATTCATGACGTGCTCTCTAATAAAATGATACCTGATGTCAATGTGCTTTGTCCTCGAGTGCTGCACAGGGTTGTTGGTGATGGCTATTGCACTTGTGTTGTCACATAAAATAGGAATCTTGTTCAATACAGAGCCATAGTCTCGTAGTTGGTTCCTAATCCACAAGATCTGAGCACAGCAGCTTCCAGCAGCAATATATTCAGCCTCGGCCGTTGAGTTGGAAACTGTTTGCTGTTTCTTGCTATACCATGAGACTAGCCTACTTCCTAAGAATTGACAACTTCCTGAGGTGCTTTTCCTATCAACAACACTTCCTGCATAATCTGAATCTGTATATCCGACAAGGTTAAAACCAGATTCTTTAGGGTACCAAATACCTAGATTTGGTGTTCCCTTAAGATATCTTAAGATTCGTTTAACAGCAACGAGATGAATATCTCTAGGATCCGCTTGGAACCTTGCACATAGGCATGTAGCATACATAATATCTGGTCTACTCGCAGTAAGATAGAGTAACGAGCCAATCATACCTCTGTAGCTTGTGACATCTACCTTAATGGAGTTTTCACATGGTCCAAGCTTGACAGCTGTAGTTGATGGAGTCCTTGCTGATGCAGAATCCTCTAGATTGTATTTTTTGAGGAGTTCCTTGAGATACTTGGATTGACAAATAAATGTTCCATCTAACCTTTGATTTACTTGTAATCCAAGAAAGAACTTCAGCTCTCCCATCATGCTCATTTCAAACTTGCTGTGCATTAACTTAGCAAATCTCTTACAGAGATTATCATTAGTAGACCCAAATATTATATCATCCACATAGACTTGGACTAATATAGTATCATTCTTATATTTTTTAGAAAAGAGAGTTTTGTCTATGACACCTCTAATAAAGCTATTTTCAATAAGAAATTCAGAGAGAGTGTCATACCATTTTCTTGGTGACTGTTTTAGCCCATAGATAGCCTTGAAAAGAAAGAAGACAAAATCCATATGATCTGGATCTTCAAAACCAGGAGGTTGCTCTACATATACCTCTTCATCCAGCTTTCCATTCAGAAAGGCGCTCTTGACATCCATTTGATAAACTTTAAAGTTTGAAAATGCTGCGAATGCCAGAAATATCCTGATGGCCTCAAGTCTAGCCACTGGAGCATAGGTTTCATCATAATCAATACCTTCAGCTTGAGAATACCCTTTAGCTACCAGTCTTGCCTTGTTTCTTGTAACCACACCATCTTCATCTAGTTTATTCCTGAATACCCACCTTGTACCAACAGCTTTCTTGTGTACAGGCCTAGGTACCAGTTTCCAGACTTGTTGACTTTCAAACTGATTGAGTTCATCTTGCATAGCAATCACCCAATCTGGATCAGTTAGTGCTTCTTCAATTTTCTTAGGTTCCATCTCAGAAAGAAATCCTGAGAACAGACACTCATTTTGAGTAGCACGTCTAGTTCTGACTCCAACATCTGGATCACCAATAATCAACTCAAAAGGGTGAGCTTTATTCCAGACAGTCTGTCTTGGAAGATTTGATCTTGATGATTCGCCTTGAAATTCATTGTGATGTTGTGTCCTACTAGATGATCCTTCAGCATCTCCCCCTGAGTTGTTGCCATGTTGACTTGAAGATTCTCCGTCAGTAGCAGTGGTATCTCCATTGTTTCCAGAGTTTCCATCACTATTACCTTGAGTATTATCAGGATTAACAGGTTCTTCAACAGCAACAACCTCAGGTTCTTGACCATGTTCTGACTCTGAATTTGACGTATCATCAAACTTCAGTTTCTCAGAAGGATCTTCAGTTTGGATACTAGGGAGTTTAGTGTCATCAAATGTAACATTGACACTTTCAGTTACTTTGTGTTGATCAATGATATACACTCTATATGATCTTCTTCCATATCCAACAAAAATACCCTCATATGCCTTTGCCTCGAACTTACCACGACGATCATCTCCATCCTTGAGCACGAAGCATCTGGCACCAAATACATGAAAGTATTTGATAGAAGGTTTCTGTTCATTCAAAATCTCATAAGGAGTTTTCATGAAGTCTTTGTTGATTAGAGTTCGATTCTGAGTATAACATGCAGTATTGACAGCTTCAGCCCAAAAGTACATTGGAAGACCTGATTCATTTAACATCATTCTTGCAGCTTCAATCAATGTACGATTCTTCCTTTCTACCACTCCATTTTGCTGAGGGGTTCTAGGAGCTGAAAATTGTCTGGTAATCCCTTTGTCTGTACAGAATCCATTTAGAAGTGCATTCTTGAATTCTGTTCCATTATCTGACCTTATTGCTCTAACAGGGACGTTAGAATCTAACTCAATCATCTTGATATGATCAATCACAACTTGTGGTGTTTCATCCTTAGAGTGAAGAAATAAAACCCACGTATACTTGGAATAGTCATCAACTATCACAAGACAGTAACACTTCTTTGACATAGAAAGGATATTAACTGGACCAAATAAATCCATGTGCAATAATTGCAGAACACCAGTTATGGAAGATGTGTCAGTGCCTTTGTGACTTGCTTTCTTTGACTTTCCTTTCTGGCAAGCCTCACATAGTCCTTCTGGAGAGAATTCCAGCTGAGGCAGACCTCTTACCAATTCTCTTTTGACAAGAGAATTCATTGTCTTGAAATTGAGATGGGAAAGTCTCTTGTGCCATAGCCAACTCTCATTTGACGATGCTTTTGCATAGAAACAATTGACTTCAAGATTGCTTCCAGAGTTCATGTCAGCTACGAACAGATTTCCTTTCCGTATTCCCATTAAGGAGGGTTTTTCACTTTTCTTGTGCAGAATCTGACACTTCAGCTTGTCGAATAAAACATTGTAGCCGTTGTCACAGAACTGACTAATGCTAAGCAGATTGTGTTCAAGTCCTTGCACAAGATATACATTTTCAATGATAACATTTCCAGCTTGCAAACAGCCATATCCCTCCGTTAAACCTTTGCTGTTATCTCCAAAGGTAACCACTGGGCCAGCTTTCTCAACCACATTTGATAGCAGGGCTCTATCTCCGGTCATATGTCTTGACGATCCACTGTCAAGAATCCACACTACCGGTTGTACCTGTTTAATGCCCTGCAATACAAATGGATTAGAACTTCTTCGGAACCCAAGCTTGGCTGGGTCCGGCATACTTGTAAAATTGGCCTTTATCAGGTAAAACAACATTCTTAATTTCACTATTCTCAACATTCTCAATGACTGAACATTTGACCTTTAAAACAGCCTTATCAGATTTATGTTTAGGCTTAGGCACAAATGTCTCCTTTCTAGCTTTAGGAGGACTAGCAGTCTTAGACCTATCATGCTTTCTATTATTCACATGCTGACGAGGAGTAGTCTTATCATTAGAAGCATGCTTACCATTAAAATAAGCAAACAACAGATTAAAAGCACAAGACATACAATCAGGAACACCACATGCTTTATGAGAAGGATTAACAATAGGCAACTTATGCATGGTAGACATGGCATTTGTGCTATCCAACTCATGTGTGTCTGAGTTAGTCTCAGTTGCTTTCACAACCTTGACTGGAACTTTTGACACACTTGACTTGGAGACAGCTTTCCCATTAGCATTATCTTCAGCACGGATTTCTTCTTGAATAATAAAAGAGGTCTCATCAAATGGTTCAGCAATTGATTCCTTATAGAGGGGTTCATCAACACCCTTAAGCACATGTGGTACTTCCCTGCCTTTAGCACATACATGAGGAGGGGAGTTTATGCCTAATTTTCCAATAGCAGCATTGTAATCATAACCTATTCCATGTGTTTGATTAACAGCTTGCTTATTGTAAAACTCTTTGGACTTCGAACAAGAATTAAAGTAAGCTTTAACCTTAGCCTCAAGACCGGTGATCTTGTCTTTGAGAATAGTTTCGAGTTGTCTGTAACAGTCAACTCTATTCTCTAGAAAAGATACTTGGTCTTTAAGTTTATCTTGATTAATGTGCACAAGTCTTAATTCATTGACCTCTTTCTCAAGGTCTTTGATTTGTTGATTTAACAATTCATTATCACGACGAGCACAATCTAAGTTACCTCTTAGATGATAAACCATTTCAGCATCAGAAAGTTTTACCTCTTTTCTTGACGATGAGGTGCTTGCATCACTAGCCATGAGAGCAAGATTCCCAACTTCTTCATCTTCACTGTCAGTATCATCCCAGCTTCTTCCCTTTGCCAGGTACGCCCTTTCAGATTTACTCTTCTGATTAGAATCGTAAGAGTTCTTCCTTGCTTGTTTTGGCTTCCTGCATTCTGTGGCAAAGTGTCCCAACTCATTACAGTTGAAGCATCGAATGGTGCTTCGATCAACCATCCCTGTTTTATACCCACCACTGCTGGTGTTAGAGGATGAAGATCCACCTTTCTGGAATCTGTTGTAGTTGGACTTGTACTTGAACTTGGGATTCCTTTTGAATCTGACATTTGAGAATCTCTTGACAATCAGGGCCATTGACTCATCCTCCAATTGCTCCAATTCTTCCAAGGAATAATAATCATCTCCTGATTGATTTGTAGTAGGAGAATCAAATTCTGCTACTATCACATTATCTTCAACCTTGGAAGACTGTACCATTCTATCTGACTGTTGAGATTGTTGTTGATATAGTGGTTGTTGTTGCTGTTCATCAGCTACTAGAGCAGTAGACGTGCTGACCACTCTTCCTTTCCCGTAAACTTCCTTCTGCTGAATCTGCTCCAACTCATAAGTCTTTAACACAACATAGAGCCTTTCCAAAGAAATCTCACTCAGATCTCTTGCTTCTCTTATGGCAGTGATTCTATGTTCGAGATGAGTTGGGAGTGTCAAAAGGAACTTTTTGTTGACCTCCCTGATGGAATAGTATTTACCATTAATGTTCAGGTTGTTGATCAATGCATTGTACCTCTCAAACACTTCAGTGATTCCTTCTCCTGGATTGGATTTAAAGTATTCATACTCAGAGGTTAGGATTTCTAGTTTGTTCTCCCTAACTTCCTCTGTGCCTTCATTAATAATCTCAATAGTTTCCCAGATATGTTTGGAATCTTTACAATTCATCACATGTCTATTCATTAGGGGATTAAGGGAATCTACTAAGATTAATTGAAGGCTAGCATCCAGGGAAGCTTCTTCTATTTCAGCAGGAGAGAAGTCCTCAGGATCCTTCACATAAGTTCTCGCTTTGGTGATCACCACATCATTCTCTATTACCTCTGGTTCAATAACCATAGGAATTTTTGGACCCTTCTTCAACACTTGCAAATATTTGGGATTAGCAACCTGTAAAAACAGTAGCATCTTCTTCTTCCACATCACATAATTTTCTTTATCGAAAAGTGGAATTTTAACGGTTCCAACTTTTTGTGTAGTCATTATGAATTTTTGAGTGAATAAAAATTCAAGAAGTGAAAGAAACACAAAAGTCTAGGATCTTGATTTGTACGTTAATCAGAAGGCTCTGATACCAATTGTTAGGTCCCAATTTGTTTGTAGAAGGGGGGGTTGAATGCAAACAATACCGTTTCGTCGAATAAAATGCGGAATAAAATTGTGAAACAAAATTCAAGTTAAATAAAACTTTTATTAAACTTGAAAGGTGTTACAACTACGGTATCGATTACAAGGGATTAATCTCAAATCAATTATTACAAATTTAGAATAAATTCGACATGAACTTTTTCTATTTTTGTAATTAAAAGATCAAATGCTAAAAGCGATTTGAGATTAAGTTCTAGGGATTTTAATCCGCTAGATTGATATACAAGAACAAGATAAGTAATTCTAGTGGTTTGGATTTAACATTAACAAACTAGAATATTTGATCTTGAATAAGCAGATGAATGATGAAATATTTTCTTTTGTTTTCTGCTGTGTTTTCTCTTGTTCTGTATTGGTTGCTCTCTTGATCTTTTATGATATTGTCTTCTGCTTCTTTTTAAACAATCACAGCCAAAGTTGTTGAACTGGTGTGACAATCTATTTGAGCTTGAAGGACTTTCGGTGAGACAATCTATTAGAGCTAGGAAGACAATTAAAATGAACTAGCAAGACTTTCGGTATGACTATTGATTGTCATACCGATTGTCATAGTAGTACAATTGAAATTGTTTTTCTGAATACATAATTGATTTTAATCTAATTGAAAATTCTATCAATACAATCAACTGAATTAGCAAGACATTCGGTATGACTATCAATTGTCATACCGATTGTCATACTAGTACAATCAGTTGTCTTTTTAGAATTAACACAGATTTTAATCAATTAACATTCTGAAAATCCTCAATATTAATTCTAAATTAATTAATCAATTTAATTCAATTAATCAATAAATTAATCCTTGCAGATATAATTTATTCTCTTAATTAAATTATATGACTTAATTAATTAATAGAGAATTAATACTATCCCTGAGCAGCATCCATTCTTCTGAAAGTCTCTGAGACTTATGAATCAATTTCGTCACTTCAATGCTGACACTCGATGTACTGTCTAGTTCATGAGTGACTAACTTTTGTGACGTTTCTTCATGTCTTGACTTTGTTGTTCTGATTGAATCCTTGTAATAAATTATACCTTGACGAGATCTCTGTCACTTGATTAAATCCACGATCTTGATTTATATCACTGAGGCATGATCAAATTCTTGAACTTCTTCCAGTGAATCTTCAAGTCTGCAGATGAACAATGTTTCTTTATTCTTTGACAGATGTTACTTTGTGAGATCTCTCTGATGCTTGATCCACTATTTACTTATTACATTCTTATTTGAGTTGAGTTAAATACTCGAATAAACGAGTAGGCTATGACATATGCCTTTCAGATATGCATTATCAAAAACTAACTGAAACTGATACATATCTTAAACTAAACAGATAAAGTCCTATCTCTCAGACGTAATAGATATCTGCTCCACATTATAAGGAATAGAACAAATCCTCTAATGCTGGCTGTCTTCAAATACTGATGTCATACAAATCCTAATGACATACCAAATCCTGACGGTACATCAAATCCTGATGACATCCGAACAGCCAGATCCTGAGCTTCTTCTGATAATTGAAAATTCAATATGTAACATCCTGGTAATGGATTAATAATGTTTCCAAGTGGCCAACATCTAAAAACTCTTATGAGAAAAATGGGGAAAGCTTAACTAGAGTTGGGGAACTCAACAATTTGTTCAAAAAAGGCATTGATTGTAAACTTCTTCTCTGCTATAAAGGTGAAGGAAATTTTTGGGGTCACATTTTTGATCAGAAGGGATGCGAAATAGAGTATATCATACCAGAAAAACCGAATTTCTATGTGGCCAAGCAAGGTATAACTATAATATGCTCTTCATTATATGGTTGAACATTGCATTGTTTTAAGTCATGATTGTAATTATACATTTTACAAACATGATTAGTCAATGTTGCTGGAGCTGGATGGAAAATTTTAGTTGAAGCTAATGAGAATACAATATATGATGGCTTAGTTGTAAGTTATTTTCTTATAAACTTGTAAAATGCTTTAACTGGGCAAAACTTTCTATTTACATAATAGGAATACATAAGATACATATGTTTGCACTTTTGATGCAGGATATTCCACATTCTTTCGTGGCACGCTTTGGCAAGCATATTCCCGATGTTGTTCTCTACTGTTTCCCTTTGGATACAGTATTTACAGGTTATTTTTCCAAATATGATAAAAAGTTCTTTGGTCTTAATAAAATTCCAGAAAATATTGAACTCAACCTGGGAGATTTTATTGTGTTCACCAACTGGGAAGCTGGTCGGTTTGATAGTGTCATTTTTGACAAATATGGAGTGCAAAGGATGTTTGCACATCATACCCCAAAGCCTGGTGAGAACTCTAATAATAACTACTCTATTATACAGTATGGTCATATTAATTGACGATCATTGCTGAACTTACATAAACTATTTTAGGTTTAAACTGAACTGATTGTCTAACTCCATTTGAACACACACATTTAAAGATACAAATGATCTTTTTCTTTATACAGAGAATGTCCAGGGAACATAGGTCGGGATTAATGGAATGAAGATGAATTTGAGTGAAAACATTTCATGACCATGCTTGCATGTCTGCTGATATTCCAATATTTTTAACTTATGCTTTCAACAAATACATGTAATATTGATACAATCGCCAATTGTTTTGGCATGGATTACACTTTTAGACGTATCATTGCAAACATGGCATTTGCCATGTTTGGTATTACTGAATTGTTATAATTTTTGATAATTATCGACTAAAGATGGCATTGGGCTTATGTATTAATTCCCTAGGTGATACCATTAAGATACTTATCTAATCATAGTATCAATTCATGGCCTATAAATTGCACATATTTAGTTGTGTTTAATGAAAGTGCATATAATAACCCACATGTAGATTCAAAACCTATGTCAGTTACACTTGTATTATAACTAATATCTCATGATACTCATAAAAACTATAGTTTCACAATGATGGTTTCAATGACTAAAAATTTGGAAACTTAGGGATTTCGTAAGTCCATGATCTTTACAAACTAACCACGTCTAACAACTTTGAGGTTATCTTCCCATGTCAAAATTGATTTTATGTCCAAAATATGGCCAATTATGTATTCTGCCATATTTGTAATTGTGGTTTTGACATCACAAAACCTATAATTATATAATTATTATCTCTATCATATCTTTATTTATTGTAACAAAATATTGTATCATACAATCTATCTTGGACTACATACCAAATTAACTTCATTTACATGTTCAAAACACATATAATATAGCACATTCTTCATCTTAGTTTGATCAACAACAAAGAAAAATAACATTTCATTCAACATAAAAACTAGAAATTGTAAAAGTTAAACTACCAAATGTTTCAATTTCGTACTAAATTCAATAAAGCTGCAAAACATCAGTCACACACATCACCAAACAAGATCTTGAACAAAAGTAACTGCACCTTGCAATTACCATAACCTGAATTCCATATGTGTGACATGGTTAAACGTTCATTAAAAAATTCACCTTTTTCACGGTATTTCTATTTCATAGTCAACTCACAAAGTGAATACCAAAGCTGTTCACCAAAAGGATTTCCTTCAATCCTGTTTATTGGGTCTTTATTTCTTGTATTTGGACAAAATTTAGAAAGAGGAAGCAAATTGTATACATCTGATATGTACCAGTACATATTCTCAAGCAAATGAACAATGTCTACTAACTTCGATTTAAGATCAACCATTCCAACAATATGAGACATTTCTTCAACAAATTGATCTTTTTCATATGGTCTGTACACGGCTCTAAAAAACACAAAACTAAAATAAGATGGAAAATGATTACTAGAGAGAAAAGATAGAGTTTGAAGATTCTGATCCACATTATTGTGCATGAAAAGCATTCGAACCTAGTTATAAAACATAGTTTGCTCAACTTCAAGAAAAATGGCAAAACGAATAAAGCCATGGAATTGGTCACCCCTAACTTCTAGATAATGATTATGGTACTGGTATAGAGCATCCTAGTTAAGCTTCTACAACATCTCTTTAACTTGGATTCGGCTCGCTTTGGTGAAATAGGCCATCAACAACTTTCTAAACATGTGAAAGCTATCAAGATCGTGTATTATGAATGCAAACAATATAGCCATAATATCAGTATCAACGGTGAAAATGTTAAAGTTTTCCATGATGTAGTGAAGATAGTTATTTGGTAATGAAGCAGAATTAGAATGATAACTGATTATGATAAGGTCTAAATAATAGATTAACTAATAAATACAACTGTTATACAATATAAAGGCGGGCAAACTTGGAGTTGTTCAACTCTGTAGAAATATAAAATGGTTTATGTTTTCCAATTACATGAATTAACTACATTGAATGTGAAGAAAAACTTTTCACTTTCTACTCTACTTGTTCATTCTTTACAGAGTTGTAACTTCAGAAATGCGTAATGATTAAATGGCAGTGACTTCGATTATTGGAAAGTACTACTACATCATTATGACTTATAATAATAAAAACAATTTCCAAAATATTTTTGCCTTGTGGGAATAAACATAATCATGACTTTAATTGAGTAACGTGTCTGTACAAAAAACAGCATTGTACGTAATGGAAAAAATTAGGAATGAACAATCCATGTAACATCAAATCAAACATATTTACACATTCAAATATTTACTAAGTACAATATTTATTTACATTGATATATAAAACCAAACTGTACATTATTTTTACATTTTTACATTTTTACATAAGGATTCAGTACTTATATATAATTAACAGGAACAAACACAAATAATTGAACATGCTTAGAAATTCACAACCACACCATCTTGAACTGGTTCAGGGTTATCAATTTCAACATCTTGAAATCGGGCTTGTGGAGGGCCAATACCTAAATCCATATTAAGAAATTCTTGAATGTTGTCAACAGGTCGGTCCGATGTCTTCAAATCATGGAGATTTTGTCTACCAATAGATGCTAAGCATCTTGCAATAGAGTTCCTTTACGGATGTACCAAATTAATTTCATAACGAATGTTAGGATCATCAAGACGTGAAAGGATAAATCTGAAAGTGCTCCTAGTATGTGGTGTTAATCTGTCCTCTATGTTGTACTTGTATTCACGGTAAGCCTGGATATTATCAGTCCCAATGATAACACGTTCATACTGGTCTTGAAATACTCTACGCATTCCTATCAAAACAGCCCATAAAGCACTATTCATATTAGTTAGGCCTGGAATGGTGCCATATGTTAATCTAAAAAGAAAGCCATTTGAATCTCTCACAACAATGCCAATGCCATTTCTATTTTGGCCTTTAGGAGCATTCTGAACAAACTCACTATGAACATTTATCTTGATCCAACCTTGAGCAGGGAATTCCCATACATGTTCAATATGTTCCATGATTATATATTTTGTGTTTTTTTTACTAAAACATTTAAAGACCAACTAATCTCAACCATAATGACACACTTCTATAAATACAAAAAAGATACAGAGATGTGATTATTGGGGAATGGATGTTAAGTTTTATTTATAAAACAGTTTTTTCCTTAATAACTAACTTCAAACAATTATAACTATATAAGATTAACTACTTGTAATATATATAACTAAAAAAAGGAATCAAAAATTTGGTATTCCTCTTAACATTGCATTAAACATGAAAAATGTGATTATCCAAAATTATGAATTAGACGACAAACAAAACCAAAGCGCAATCTTGATAAATTATAATATAAAAACAAACTTGAAACAACCGGAAATAATGTTTAGAGTTCAATATGATAAAGAAATTTCATAAATAAAAACTTAAGAAATTGGATTACAAGATCGAATGCCCCATCCATGCCACAAAACAGATGCACATCATCAGTTCTCCTGTAATATTAGAGCATTTTAATGTAAGACACGCATACGTTAAGAGAATAACTTAAAAGCTAATACTACTATTTACCATTTTATCTTCTTACTGACGAATTTGCAAGATCCCGGGGTCTTTGAACTCTCAGCCTGATCAAATGACTATAATGCAAATGTTAGTCAATAATGTTTAATTATATTCCAAAATATGCAATAACAGTAATTTATGAAAAAAATCTCATACCTCTGACAAATCAAGGGTAGGGAAATCAACATGATTGGATGATTCAGAATTTGACATGGCATACATGTTTGAATCATACATGTCTTGGGCTTTAATGATAAAATTTTCATAAACATCGTTGGCTACATGAACTTCAACAACAATAATTTCTTTCCCGTTCATGTCATGCAGAAATGCAGGAAACACTTTAGCAGCTACCTCTTCCTGTTTTGGTAATTAAATCATAAAAATAATTGGTCTGTATTACAAAAAAATTATAATCTGGAAACAAATTTTAAAAATATAATTGATTGAACCTTTGTTTGCTTCAAATAAAGATGTGAAGAGGAGCATCCTATGAGCCGTTTCACAACATGATCCATGAGAAAAATGCTCCATGAGAACGATTGATCCTCAACAACAGCCTTTACACTGAATCTGTGAGTAAAAAAAAAGTATTAAATAATTCAACATTTCCTTATCTAAAGAAATTGTACAAACTAAATGTTTAATATATTATTTTCTATGTGTCAATATCTCTTTTCAGCAACTGGAAAAGTGCGATTACATTTACCGCATTTAAATCTATTCCGAACTTCAACAACTTCTAAATGACATTTGCTACATGAATATGAAAACCAAGGATGTCCTTCCTCCAACTAAGCAATTGTGAAACCACAATACAATTTCTTCTGCAATTGATAATTTTGAGGATAATGATATAAATGAAAACTATATTGCATATAATTCAAAGATAATGCTCTAAAACTTCTGTCAAAAATGAATTAACCTCAACACTGCCAACAACATTGTCAATTAATTTTTTCAGAATTATAAACTCATAAGGAGAGGCCAATGTTAACGCATAGCTATTATCCGCATCATCCCTCGACGGCCTGTAGCCTTCAAGTTCAAGCCTACACATTATATGATGTACATATGATATGCAATCTTGGCAAAATATGGAAAATGAGTAAAAGTTTATAAAAAGTGTACCTGTTTCTCATCTCAAGTACACAATCATCATCAAGATTGAAGTACACTTTCAAGGATTCCAAGCTGCTGATTTGAAGCGTATCTAAAGTTTTAAAGCAATATGTATCTTACATATAATATAATTTAATATAACCGTGTGTAACCTTACTGACAAATTAGTATATAGCATAAAATACTAAAGATCAAACCGTTGTATATTTCTAGCTTTGCGCTTGTCAGGATTACAATAACATTTTCCTCATGGTTATATTCCTCATATTGATCACTGACAACTTTCGCCATATCTCCCCCATATACCAACCTTGTTCTTATTTCTATAATGTAATCAAGTAAACATTTAGTTATTTATAGATCAAGGTCCCAAAATTGATAACGACGTAAAAATTAATAAAAAATTATATGCTGAATTAATAGAATAAACTTGCATCACAAATTTTGAATCGAACAATATCCCTATCTCCAAACTTAGTGGGGATTTTGCTTACTTTAATAAAGTCCTCAACAACTCCAATTATATCTACAATATATAAACACATGGATTGCAGTCAAAACTTTTATAACAATTGTCAATACGAATAATACTAAGCCAAATAGGAAAGAGGAAGTAACCTATAGAAAATTCTGGATTCTCTTTGGGACCATATTTTCTGGCTTCATCCATCAAATCACCCAAATCCATAAATTCAAATTTGTATTTTGGAATCATAACATAATCGGTGCATGGTTAGAAAGTGGTAGCATTTGTAAATCTTATAGACGTGTCTGTAGAAATAGGCTTTAAATTCCCAGAAGCATCCCTAACCATAAACGTCTCAATAATATAAACAGCTCCTTCAATAATATTCTTCCCAATCAGTTTCCAAGTATTAGAAAAAGAAAATGCATGAATATGAGTATTCTGCACATAGTATAAAGTGGAAAAGTATAATTTTAAATATCCATTCTAAAAATGTAAACATAATCAATATAAAAGGAAATCAACAGATTAGGTAGTTACATCATCATCAAGAAGAATAAGATTCCAGCGTTCGTTATTCCTGATTCAGAAGACACAGTTGGCCACATTCTTATAACTCTTTCCTTGATCTTCCAATCTGACCTAGATTTGTCAAGACTTAAAATGTGTTCAAACATGAGGGCTTCCATCTCTGCAAGATTCTGTGAAAACAATTTGTAATTTAAATTAAATAGAATCATCTATTATTAGAATTTAAAAGTAACGACTCATGATAGAGCTCACATGTTCTATTCTTAATGGAGGTACTGAACTTAGAATATCACACCGACGTGGTAGTCTTTTTGTAGTCTATTACCCTACATTAACGAGAATGACAATTGATGACATGCTGTTGAATGAAGTGCATGACAAACATATATTGCGGACTTGATCTTTCCCTTTTACTACGTGATATAAGGCTTATAAAGGGATAATCCAATTAGCCTACAACTGAATCATAAACATATCCTTTGATTGGATGGATTATTATTTGATACGATGAGGATCAATGTGATTGGATCAGCTCAACCAAAGGGAGGGGGAGAGGAGCGTATGCGAAGAGGGAGAGCTATAGAAGATAAAGTTGAAAGCTAGATACGAGGAGAGGTTCCGAAGGGATATGGATTAGTGTGAACTAATTATACAGCTTTGTTATAAACATTCCATTCTTTTTTATTCTTTTTTAATACTATAAATTGTTTTTCCAAACAAAACTCAATGACACAAAATTATAATAAAAAAACATTCAACTGTTAAACAAATCACATACCACGAAATAAGGACTTCAAGTACATAATATTCGTAGTCAAACAATTACAATAAGTTAGTTGAAAAAAATATGATCACAATTTAGGAAGGTTATAGAAAACTTCTTCAAACACAACATTTGATGTAATATTGGTACTTTTCCCATTATCGTCATCAATAAGAATATGTAGTCCTTCTGGAGATGTAACACGTGATATTAAAATATATAACTGACCATGAGAGAATACGGGTCGAGGAAGATATAATCCAATTATGTCCAATGATTGTCCTTGGCTCTTGTTCACAGTCATGGCAAAATATATTTGGAGAGAAAATTGTGTTCTTTTAAATTCAAATGGCCAATTCGTGTCTTTTGAGACCATATCGATTCTTGGAATTAGATGTTTCATACCAAATTGAGATTCACAGAGAATTTGACAGTCTATACTATTTTTTTCATCCAGTAACTATCATCCTTGTACCATTGCATAGACCCATAATCTGATTTAAATTCCTCATCAACATAACAACAGCTCCAACCTTTACTTTTAACTCATGTTTAGGCATACATGGCATATTAATGGAGTTCAGATACTCAACTGGAAATGATGAATCAAAGTCATTATCGTCAACGCCCCTGTCTTCAATTGAATCTTGACTGAGATAAGTATGCACATTACCCGGAACTCTTTCAAGAATCTACGCATTGATGTCATCAACTATAACGTTTGTTGGAGTCAAAATAGATCTTGATCTCAAATACTCCTGTGAAAGCATATTATTCTAAAAATCTGGATATATAATGTCAATTAGGGTTTTTATGGGACTTTTTAAGGGACTCTTGACAACATAGTCATCAGGAACTACAAAATTAGTTTCAACATCTGCACAATGAGTATCAATGCATTCAACTTTTCCGTCCTCAATCTCAAGTTGCCATTTACTAAAGTCAGCTATTACTTTATTTCTAGCTTCAGAATTACCTGAATGTAATCTAATGTTCTGACTGAGAAGAAAGACTTTGCAAGATTTCCAAAGCCGGGATTTGTTAAATGATGCATTCACTATTTCAGCCCTTCCGGTCTTAGGCAAAATAGGTATTATCTGTCGAAAATCGCCATAAAAAACAACTGTAATACCACCAAATGGTTTTTTCCTCGTTCTACATCAACGACATCCATTATGTCTTGAAAGCTTCTGTCCTCAGCTTCAAATGCATAGCGATGTTGTATTGGAGCTTCATCCCATATTATAAGACGTGTGTGTTGCATTAACTCTGCAATGTCTGTACCATGTTTATTCCAGCAATAGAATTCTGATCTAATTTAAGCGGTATTTTAAAACTAGAATGAGCTGTTCAGCCACCTGGAAGAAGTGTAGCATCAATTCCGGAGCATGCAATAGGAAGAACAATCTTTCCTTTTGATCGAAAACGTGAACAAAGAGTTTGCCAAAGGAACGTTTTACCACATCCACCGCTCCCGTAAACAAAAAACATTCCACCTTTTTTTGTTTACATTATCAACAACTGCATTATATACATCCAGCTACCTTGAGTTCAGATTTTTATGAGCTTTTTTGTGATTAAGTCTCAATTCTTCTTTATTGTAGCTAGTTTCCTCAACAATGAGATGATTGACAAAAGTGTGAAAAAATCGTTCATCAGGAAATGGCATAATATGAAAATCTCTTAAGGACTTACCAACATCATTTAAGAACTTTTCAATCTCCGCACAGAAAAACAATGGTAAATGTGCTGACATCTATTAAATATAATAAAAGTAATACTACAAAGTAATGGACGTATCATGTATTTAATAATGATCACACACCTTCTAAAGCATAGTTTTTGATTTCATACTCAGACAATGTTAAATGAATGTTATCTGAAATCTTGCACCTCATATAAAGAACATCGTCTGACAATGCTGGCCAGTGTTTTTCCCATAGCGTAAGTGGATCATACACATAATAATTTGCCAGGATGTTAACAAACATAGCCCGAATTTGGATTGGCATAGCTGAGAATGCATTTTTCCAAAGCATCATGCCACTGCTTGTCATTATTTAACAGACCAAGAGCACCACATGCTTTCTTAAATGTATCATATGTAGTTCCATCACTAGTTCACAGCTGAGTGAAAGATAGAGCACATTTACATCTAAGTAACAACATTCGAAGATACAATCATTCACCAGTTGTTGCATGAACCTCTGCTAACCTCCCAACCACATCACCTCTTTGTCTAAGCTTCCATTTAGCAGTTTTTTTATCCATGTAAAATGGGTGGGAAAGTCGGAATACGTAAAATTTTGAGCTTGTGGAAATTCACTGTTAGCTACAAACCAAGCCTCTAGTTTACTTTTTTTGGAAGTAGTGTTATTGCACACATTCTCCAAATCTGTAGAACTCTGAAAATTCAAGTACTTCTGATTGGGAAAATGTATTGGTAAGCGTTCAACACTTGGGGAACGATGGTGATTGTCAAACCCAAAAATCTTCCAGGATGCCTCAGATGCACAAACATATCTACCATCAAGAAAATTCTTTACCTCATCCAAATTCTTCACGGATCTTGCAGTTTGTTCATTACCTGATTTGTTACTTTTATTCTTCAACAACATTGCAGCAATGTCATGACCCTTCAAACAGTACTTGAAGAGATATTTCAACGATCTTGAACTGTTGTAAATTTCCAGATTTATATGACACTGAAACCGCAACATAAGATCTCGATTGTATAGAACTACAAATTGATTGTCAAGGTTGATCCCTTTTTTGTTGATAACTCTACCAGTGTTACGCCTCCGATAAACAGGAAAACCATAATCGTCAAAATAGGTATTACCATTAAATCTGCAAAAAAAATTACATGCATCGACATTAATAATAAAATAGACTTATTACGGAACATATGTATCATTCTATTTATTCACATCTCTTTGGGAAATGACGCATGCATTTTCCTTTCACCATACGTGGAGATGTGTATAAGTCTTTACCATAGGGTCCATGCATCATGTAGTTTTTAACAGTTTCATATGCTATTGGATCAGAATTCTTATCTGGTATTTCAGTAGAAACCAACTGGTCAACCTTTTTAATAGAATTAGGTCTGCTTTCCGGGCTCAACCAGATTAGCATATGCACGTGTGGCAAACCACGCTTCTGGAATTCAATTACATGCATAACTGTGCAAAACATAAGTAAAGAAAAAATATGTCATTAAATCTATGCATGTGTAGATATGATTCAAAAAATTAAATGTAAAATTGTCGGTGTCCAATAAAATAAATTTACCTCCTATACACTTTCTAAAGTAGTTCTTCTTTTTAATCAAATATAATAGTTGATCAAGCTTCAGTTTAAACACGCGAGAAACAATATCCGGTGCATCAACATGATAAACATTGGGCAACAATTTAAGCATTTCTTGTATCTCTGGCCACTTTGAGTTGCAAGTCACGGTGAGAAATAACGATGGATGACCAATTGCACGACATATCGCCAAGGAATCCTTAAAGTATTGAGATATATATCATTGAGATCTAGTGAATGAAGCAGGCAGTATAACAGCTTTTCCAACGTGCATTGGATCATGGTCTCCTTTACTGAGAGCATCACATACAGAATTATACAAATCAACACGGATGGTAGTTTGATTCGTTGAAACCCAATCTAATCTATATTGTTCAATGGCAGCAGACTGATCCACAACGTATTGTTTCCACAAACGTCCGGCAAGGTGTGGCGTTAAAACTGATATTAATGACACGATGGTGAGAATATGCACTAATTCATTATGCATTTTATATTCTAATCACATTGCTTACTTCTAAAAAATACCTTCAGAAGTGCGTATCATAATCTTGTAACAATAATACTCTCTTAGTGAAACATGTCGCCTCTGTGTTGAGTCAGGATCAAGGTCTTCATCATCTAAATTCTCTATTTTAGAGTATTTATTGTTTATCAGAGGTATACGTTTATAATAACCCTTGGTTCCCTAAGGAAACAGTAATGGATATTGTAACTGCATGAAATATGGATCTGTTTCATATATTCTCTTCAATCCTTCTTGTTTGGATACACAACCGTGTCTCTAAAACCACCGGTATCCGTATCATCATTAACAATGAAAGCGACAACTTCATCAGATGGAGTAATATAGTTTGGTCTCCCGCTAGAAGATTAAGATGATATGAAGACTAACTTAAACTCATCCAGATCTTTATTTTCAAACCGATTTCGAGCCATGCGAAAAGCTTTGATTAACTCATTGTTCTTGTCTAACATACTTAAAAGTTCCTCGACAAAAAATGGATCAACATTGTCAGAAGCACCTCCCATTGTATTGATTCTATTCTCAACCTTATTATGCGTGTCGTATATGTATACCTAGCAAAATTTGGGGCAAGATCCATCCAGCGTTACTACAATCCTAACCAAATGATAGTTTTGACATTGTAAGAGAAAATAATATGGTGAACTACCTCTGTTTATTGAGTTATCAATCTTACCATCGGTGGAAGTGAATTGGAACATGCAGTTGTACACTCTTATGTACTGTTTAAAATGCCTCGATTTCTCACCACCAAGTAACAAAGAAGCTAGTGGTTCTGGTGGCGGTCTTTCTTTTGGCCAATGTATCTGACCATTCCGACAGCACATAGAAAATGTGGGCTCTTTACGCATACATGATTTATTCTTACGCTCTTCATTCCACATAGTAGCACCATATTTATTGCACAACTTTGATGGAGGACCAAGATCCATATATCCACGTCACAAATTCTGATTCAATATCACACGATCCAGGTCATCGTGGTACATATCATCAATTCCAACATTTGAATCACTGGACTCTGAATTGTCAATTTCAACCATATTTTCAAAATCTAAAATCAAATTCCTCTTCTCAGGAGATGCTTGACATTTATTCTTTCCTGCACTGTTTCTTAACTTTGGTTCATGGGGATTATGACATCTATGTAAATGAGACGTCCCAGGTTGGCTCATTCTCCCATCTTCGAAGACGGGATTAGAGTTTGAAGATGCGTCAGCGCTATTCACAGAGGACATACCAAGTCCTTTACGTTTCACATCTGCATAGTAAATAAATACTTGAGTACACATCTCCTTTGTTGAAGAAAGTGGGATTAATCAATTACATTCTATAAAGTTTTAAAAAAATTAGAAACAAAATATTCTAAAAGAAAACGTACTCATGGCATTTGTATACATCTTCTCAATATTAGGATCACGTAATCTACATTTCTTATCTGCAACAAAATACAACAATGGAAGTTAATTGTTTTCCCATCAAACAGAACATAAAATCTTACAATTTTATTAATAGGTAACACACTGTTCATATCTGAAGGCGTGGAAGATGGTTTTGTGTTCTTCACCGCTACACTGTTATTTTCTACACTTGTAATTCCCGATAAAGATGATTGATGAACAAAAATAAAATAAAATACAAAGTTATTAATATACATTATTAGTAATGAAAGAAACTAATTAGGGGCAATAATGAAATAGGAAATCATAACAACTTATTTAAAACATAATTATTAAAAGACAACATACATATGGGGTTTGTAAAAATCTTCTCAATATTGCAACCACGTATTCTACGTTTCACGGCTGCAACCAATAACACAATATAATGTTAAACATATAGCAAAGGCAACAGAACATACAAACTTCGTAATTTCAGTATCAAGTTATAATATAACGTACACGACGTATTGGTAATATCTGACAATGCATAAGCTCTTTCCATGTTCTTGGCTTTTGGAGTGTTATTTTCTTCAAGTGTAATACCCGAAATAGGTGAAATTGATACATTGCAAGGAGTGTTATTTGATCCACCAACAGATCTCAATCCCATACTTCTGCTCATACGTTTCAAATCTAGTAATCAACAAATATCACAGACAATAAAATTATACACAACAACATACATCTGCAAGGAACATTGGTACAGAAAGTGAACATCTGCACAGAATATTTGTAAAGAAACTACACATACCTGTGAAGGAATATCTGCTGCTTCTATTAGACGATACAAGAAAGTTAGAAGGTTTATGGGGGAATCACGCAAAACATTTGTCCCATTTCTGTAAAGGAGACCTAATTCCCACAACAAAATGCATATGTTACACATGAGTTTCAAAATTAATTTATGTAACAGATAAGATATGTACGATATGGAAAACTTACCAGATGATACTACATAACCTGGTGTCTGTTGATTTGAAACTGTAACATTGGGACTGATATTTTCTTGGGCAAAACAAATATTTCTACGCTTCACAACTAAGTTCATGAAACAAATATAAGAACATGATTCATATTCAAATCTAAATATAGAAAGACAAAGAAAAATACAATACCAGAAGAGTCATGAACATTCAAACTTGGGAAAGGCTGCAATTCAAAGAATTCAAACGTACTATTCAGTTGCTACAATCAGGGAGTGGGTTAAGTGTATATTAGGGTAGTTTCTAAAATGGGTTATAATGGATATAAATGTGAAAGATCCATGGATATGTGTATAATATAAAGTTTTATGTGTAAAAAAATAAAATGGGTCATGGATCATAGGTCATGGGTAAATTTATGGGTAAATCTTATATGGGCAATAGTAGCATTTAAGATTATATAAATATAAAAGACGAAACATTAAAAATTTTGGTACGGTACCTATTTTTTGGTACACGTTGAATTTACTGAATTATACTTATTTTACTTAAAAATTTTATTAGCCTTAGGAATGAAATTATAATAGAATAGGAAATAAAAATCGTTTTCAACTATAACACGTTACCTTTTTTATTTCTCTCAATTAAAACAATTTCTCTAAATATCACGGACACATTTATTTAATAAAATAGATTAATAACATTATAACCACTAATAACTAATAAACAACAACCACTAGAAGAACAACTTAGCATCATCATCCTTATTACTTCCTGATTACTTGACAACAACAACAATCTCATCTTATCATTTAAAACAATGCAAAAACCCTTTGTTCTTAAAACAATGCAAAAGTCAAAATATAAAAGACGAAACATTGAAATTTTTGGTACGGTACCGTTTTTTTGGTACACGTGGAATTTACTGAATTACCCTTATTTTATTTAAAAGTTTTATTAGCCTTAGTAATCGAATTATAATAAAAAAATAAAAATCATTTTCAACTATAACACGTTACCTTTTTTATTTCTCTCAATTAAAACAACTTCTCTAAATGTCACAAACAAATTTATTTAATAGAATAAAATAAAAATATTATAATCACTAATAACTAATAAATTACCTTTTTCAGCTACGTAATTGATTATTTTATTTAATTATTGTTTTAATTAAAGACTTTGCTAAGTTTCTTGACTTTAACAATCCATAAATTTTTAACTCCTTTACAAGAACAACTTAGTATCATCATCCTTATTCCTTAACAACAACAATTTCATCCCATCGTTTAAGATAATGCAAAAACCCTCTGTTCTTAAAATAATGCAAAAGTCAAAATCATATGCACCTCTAACCAGTAGTTGTCGTATATATATTTTGTACGGGTCCAATATAAAAAATATTTGTTTTATATAATTTTTTTCTATTAATGTAAAGACAAATCTCTACTATATTATAATAGATGAAACATTAAAAGTTTGGTAGTCGGTCGGTACTTGCTGAAATTACTTAATTAACCTTACTTAATTGTTCTAATTCTAATTATTGGGTCGATCAATTCTAATTCTAATTGATATTGAAGTCAACTTCCTTTGTTGCTTTACCAATTTCAATTCTATTTCATATCAAACTTTATATCATTATAATTTATATTGAATTTAACTTCTTCTACCAAATTAAATTTTAATTCATATCGAGTTCTATATCATCCTAATTTTTTACTTCGGGCTAAATTAAATTTAACCAAACTAAATATAATTATTAAGATTTGGTTGATATATAATATGACATGGGTTAAGATAAAATAATAATACTATTAGTCCTCCTAAAAAATTATACTAACGAACTAGGATAAACAAAATAATATATTTTAATTATTCATGATAAAAAATTACATTATACAATTGATTCAGACTAACACAAAACTAAAATAAAAATACAATTCGACCAACAAAAAAAACATATATACTAATTATTGAGTCTAAAACAAAATTATCTTATTGATCCGGAATTTAAAAAAAAAACAAAAAATAATTAGTTTGATTTGGTCGGTGTATTGGGCATCAGGCTAAAATAAAATATTATAAATCACTGATCCGAGACAAATCAAATTAATATTAAGTATAATTCGTGTCCTATTCATGTGCAATAAAAAATCAAATTTTATTTAAAACATATTTTTTTAAAATACACATAGAATTATCAATAAAACTATATTGTTCAATCAGTAATATTACCTTTTTCAAATATCTTTTATGGAGTTATAGTTAATCGATTAAGTAATCACCATGCTAAAATAATATGTTAGATATATTTGATAATGTCATGTGTAATATGATTTGTGTTTAGTTTTCAGATCTTACCTAACAGGACAAAACAGTACTTAACTGGAAATCAGTACTTATACTGAAGACAGAACTTAAGATATCAGAACTTAAGTTATCAGAAGATATTTATCAGGAGATAATATCAGGACTTAAGATGACTTTCAGATAAGGTAGACGGCTGATTGAAAGGAAAGAAGATCGAGTCTAAGACAGAAAGAAATATGCATGAAGAAGGAATTCTATGAAGAATATAATACTTGGAAGAAGAGATAACTAGTTGATATATTTTAGGAAGCAGAATTATATTCCATATCAATTAGAACATTATCTTGTAACTTTGTAGTATATAAACACATACATAGGGTTTACAATATAAGTGTTATCATTATCGAAGTTATTATTCTTTGTAACCCTAGCAGCTCTCGTGATAATTTGTTCATCACTGAGAGAGGACAGTTCCATATTGTAACAAAGTTTATTGTGGTGAATAAAATCTGTTTTATATTACTTGAGTTCTTATATTTGATTTGATTGTAGTAAACTCTGTATTCAACCCCCTTCTACAGTGTGTGTGACCTAACAAGTGGTATCAGAGCAATCTGTTAACACACAAACAATTTAAGATCCAAAAACAATCATGTCTGAAGAAGAAACTCCAACCAAGCCCACCAAAACTGAAGAACCTCCAAAAACCATAACCCATAGTCGATATGAGACTATAAGAGTTCCCATGTTGAAACCTTCTGAGTATTCCATATGGAATGTGAAGATGGCTATGTTTCTGGAAGCTATAGATTCAGAATATCTCGACAGGATTAATGAAGGACCACATATGCCAACCAAACTCTCCGTGGAAGTTGCAGGTCAGCCAGCAAAGTCTGTACCAAAGGAGAAAAGTGATTACACTGCTGAAGATATCTCATCGATTGTGAAAGATGCAAAGGTAAGACACTTGCTGCATAGTGCCATTGATAATGTCATATCAAACAGGATAATTCAATGCAAGACTGCAAAAGAGATATGGGATGCTTTGGAAATAAGGTGTCAGGGAACTGATTCAATCAAGAAGAACATGAAGACTATACTCACTCAAGAGTATGAACACTTTGACTCAAAGCCTGATGAGTCATTAACTAATTTATATGACAGATTTGTTAAACTCTTGAATGATTTGTCACTAGTTGACAAAGAGTATGATATTGAAGATTCAAATCTTAAATTCCTGCTAGCTCTTCCTGAAAGATGGGATTTGAAGGCCACAATAATAAGAGGCAACTATAATCTTGATGAAACAACTCTTGATGAAATTTATGGGATGCTCAAGACTCATGAACTTGAGATGGAACAAAGAAGCAAGAGGAATGGAAGAAAGTCAAGGACAGTTGCCTTTGTGGCTGAGGAGGAAAGTCCCAAAGTTGCTGCCTCAAAGAAAGGAAAGGGAAAAGCTCTCATCACAAAGTCTGATACTGAGTCATCAAGTTCTAATAGTGATGATGACTCAGAAACTGAAAGTATACCTGAGATAGACCCTAATGAAGAGATGATTAAGCTGTGTGCTCTTATGGTGAAAGGAATCACAAAGATTGCATACAGGAAATTTAGGAGAGGAAAGAAGTTTTCCAGGAAAGGTGCAAGTTCTGATAAGAAAGGGTTCAAAAAATCTGAAGGCAAAAGAGGAAAGTCTGACAGAGGAGATTACTCAAATGTTAAATGCTACAACTGTGGTGAGAAAGGCCACATATCTCCTGATTGCAGAAAAGGGAAGAGTGACAACGGCAAGGATATTGTCACAAAGAAGAAAAGCTGGTCAGATGCTTCAGATTCCGAGGATGAGGAAAACTATGCCTTGATGGCAAATGCTGATAGCAGTTCTGATACTGCTGACTTAAAGGTACCTCAAGCTACTTATGCCTTTCATACTGATGATATTACTGAGTTGAGAAGATATCTTAAAACCATGTTCATTAGTTAATAAGATCAAACTTTAACATGTGAAAGATTAACTTCTGAAAATCTTGCTTATAAAAAGAGGAATGATTATTTAGAAAAAGAGTTAGTCATGTTCCATCAAACTCAGAAAGATAGAGATGATGCCTTTTATGTTAGGGATGAAGTGCTAAAAATGAATGAATCTCTAAAAACTGAGTTAGAAAAGGAAAGAGAGATTATTAGGACTTGGAATAACTCTGGTAGAACAACTCAGGATATTCTTAGTAGTGGAAACTGGAAAGTGGGCTTAGGTTATGGAGATGATAAGAACAGTAAGGGAACTGTAGAAACTGAGCCTATAGTTGTTAAACAAAAACTAAAGGTAAATCCTGTTAAGTTTGTAACTGCAAAGTCTGATATTGAGAAATCGGAAGTTAAGGAGAAAGTAACTTCTGACAAACCTAAACAGGATAAGCCAACTAAAGTTAACATAGGCTTAATGACCAAGAAGCAGCTTAAGCATAAGCTGAAAGATGTTAAGAATGTAAACAAGGTAAAGCCACCTAGGAAAAATAGGAATGAAAAGGAAGGTGTGAACAAAAGTAACAATTATAAGCCTGTTCCTAATGCTCCTAGAAAAACATGTCATAACTGTGGAAATTCTAACCATCTGGCTTCTTTTTACAGGAAGAATAAGAACATAAACTCCTTACCTTCAAAATCAGGAGTTAAGAGTCAGTCTGTTAGATATAAGCCACAAAATCCTTGTTTTCATTGTGGTAGTTTATGGCATTCCATTTATACTTGTAAGGAATATCATAGTTTGTACTATGATTATTATCAAATAAAACCTTATGTAAAGAAAGTTAGTATTATTCCTTCTAGTGTAAGTTCTGATGCAAAGTATGATATTGCAAATTCTAATAAGAAAACTGTTAACATAAACTCTGATGCTAAATCCGCTGCAAATGTTAACAAACTTAATAAGGCCAAATGATCCAAGCAAGTCTGGGTCCTTAAAACTAATCATTAGTGGTCTTTGTGATTACAGGGCAACAGGAAGAATATCCTAGTTCTGGACAGTGGATGTTCAGGACATATGACTGGAAATAAAGCCCTGCTATCAGACTTTGTGGAGAAAGCTGGCCCAGGTGTTTCTTATGGAGATGGCAATATTGGAAAAACTCTGGGATATGGCAATATCAATCTTGGGAATGTCATCATTGAAAAAGTAGCTCTGGTCTCAGGACTTAAACACAATCTACTGAGCGTTAGTCAAATCTGTGACAGAGGTTATCATGTGGATTTCTTTGAAGAACACTGTGAAGTTGTAAGAAAATATACAGGAAAAGTTGCTCTGAAAGGATACAGGCATGGTAACATTTATGAAGCCAAGCTTTCAACAAGTACTGATGGTTCTGCAATCTGTCTGTTAAGTAGAGCATTAATTGAAGAAAGCTGGGATTGGCACAAGAAACTCTCTCATTTAAATTTTAACAATATAAATGAACTAGTCAAGAAAGATCTTGAGAGAGGACTGCCAAAATCAGTATTTGCTCCTAATGGCCTTTGTGATTCATGTCAGAAGGCAAAATAAAGAAAATCTTCATTCAAGAGCAAGACTGAATCATCAATTCTTGAGGCTTATCACCTACTACATGTTGATCTATCTGGTCCAATTAATGTCATGTCTATTGCAAAGAAGAAATATGCTATGGTCATAGTGGATGACTTCGCCAGATACACATGGGTATATTTCTTGCACACAAAAAGTGAAATTGCATCTATCTTGATTGATCATATCAAGCAACTGGATATATTGGTCAAAGATTCTGTGAAGATCATATGAAATGATAATGGCACTGAGTTCAAGAATTTGATCATGGAAGAGTTCTGCAAAGACCATGAAATAAAGCAGGAATTTTCTGCTCCTGGAACTCCACAGCAAAATGAAGTTGTTTAAAGAAAGAATAGAACTCTTATTGAAGCTGCACGAACTATGCTTGATGAAGCAAAGTTGCCAACCTACTTTTGGGCTGAATCTGTGCAGACTGCTTGTTTTACTCAGAATGCAACACTTATCAACAAGCATGGAAAACACCATATGAGATGGTGAAGAAAAAGAAGCCAAATCTGAAATATTTTCATGTATTTGGATGCAAGTGTTTTGTTCTTAAGACTCATCCCGAACAGCTATCCAAATTTGATCTAAAAGCTGATGAAGAAATTTTTGTTTGATATCCACTTTCCACAAAAGCCTTCAGAGTCTATAATTTATGAACAAGGGTTGTCATGGAATCGATGAATGTCTCTTTTAATGATAAGAAGATTACTGGACTTGAAGATTTCAATGATCATGATCAGCTGAGATTCGAAAATGAAGTTTTAAATTCTGATTCTGTAAATCCTGACAGTCTTAATCCTGATACTACAAACTCTGATGGATTAAACTCTGATGTTATTGAAACTGTGGTGACTACGCCAAAGGAAAATGCACCTGTGCAGGGGGAGCATACTGAAGATCCAACCACATCTCAAGAAGCATCAGAACGTATAACTGGCTCTTCAAGTTCTGATGGGGCAAGTTCTGATAATTCTGGAAACTCATGTTCTGATATTTCTGGAAACTTAAATTCTGAAGGATCCAACTCAGAGAGCATAATTTCAGGGGGAACATTAGAAAATGTTGATGGAGACAGCATGGATCATGGGGGAGCCTCCAGTTCTAGAGAGAACCTTCCATCTGCAAGGAAGTGGACTAAAGCACATACACTGACTTAATTATTGGAAATCCTGATGCAGGTGTCAGAACTAGAACAACTATATCAAATGAATGTCTCTATCATTCTTTTCTATCTTATACTGAACCAAAGAAAGTGGAAGAAGCTCTTCAAGATGCTGATTGGGTGCAAGCAATGCAGGAAGAATTAAATGAATTTGAAAGAAATAAAGTCTAGACCCTAGTGCCAAGACCAAAAAACAGGTCTGTTGTTGGTACAAAGTGGGTGTTCAGAAACAAAACTAACAGTGATGGCATAATTACAAGGAATAAAGCAAGGCTGGATGCAAAAGGATACTCTCAACATGAGGGAATTGATTATGATGAAACATTTACACCAGTTGCTAGATTGGAAGCCATAAGAATATTTTTGGCTTATGCTGCTCACAAGAAGTTTAAAGTCTTTCAAATGGATGTGAAAAGTGCTTTTCTCAATAGAGAATTGGAAGAAGAGGTATATGTTGAACAACCTCCAGGCTTTGTAGATCCCAAATTTCCCAATCATGTCTACAGGCTTGATAAAGCACTTTATGGCCTTAAGCAAGCTCCAAGAGCATGGTATGAGACTTTAGCTCAGTTTCTTCTGAAAGTGGATTTAACAAAGGGGCTATTGACAAAACACTGTTCTACCTCAACCATGGAAAGGACTTACTTTTGGTGCAAATATATGTTGATGATATCATTTTTGGTTCTACAATTGACAGACTTTGTAAAAATTTGCCAAGCTGATGCAGTCAAGATATCAAATGAGTATGATAGAAGAACTTAACTATTTTCTGGGCCTTCAAGTCAAGCAGAATGAAGAAGGAACTTTTATTTGTCAATCTAAGTACACCAGAAATTTGTTGAAAAAGTTTGGAATGCAAGATTGTTCAAGTGCATCCGCTCCTATGGCCACTGCAACTAAGTTGGATAAGAATACTGGTAAATCAGTAGTTATTACTGATTACAGAGGTATGATTGGCTCTCTACTCTATCTAACTGCAAGTAGACCTGATATCATGTATGCTACCTGTCTTTGTGCAAGATTTCAAGCAGATCCAAGAGAACCTCACTTAACAGCTGTTAAAAGAATTTTCAAGTACCTTAAGGGTACAGCTGATCTGGGATTGTGGTATCCTAGAGAATCAGACTTTAAGTTAATAGGTTACTCAGATGCAGATTTTGCAGGATGCAAAATTGACAGGAAAAGCACAAGTGGAAGCTGCCAATTTCTTGGAGGCAGATTGGTTTCTTGGTTTAGCAAGAAACATAAGTCAATTTCCACATCAACTGCAGAAGCAGAATACATTGCTGCAGGAAGCTATTGTGCACAGATTCTTTGGATGAAGAATCAGTTACTGGATTATGGGTTAGAATTTTCTAAAATCCCTATTTACTGTGATAATCAAAGTGCTATTGCTATGACAGGTAATCCAGTTCAACACTCAATGACAAAGCACATCTGCATTCTGTACCACTTCATAAGGGAATATGTGGATGAAGGTACAGTGGAATTGCATTTTGTTCCAACAGATCAACAACTAGCAGATATCTTCACAAAACCACTGTATGAAGCTACTTTTATAAGATTGGTAAATGAACTTGGAATGGTTTCAGGTTCTTTCTCTAAATCTGCTTAGTTTATGTTATGATACATCAAACTTTATGATCAGTATTTACAGATATTACTATCTTTGTGTATTCTGTGCTTAAATTGAAATTTGCTTAAGTGCTGATTATTGTCTGATGTGAATTTCTAAACTCTGATAGTGATATGAATGTTTCTGTGACTATTCAATCCAATGAGGATAACTGTGCTAGATGCTGACCTAGTAGTCTTTAATATACTAAAGATCCCATGTTTGAAGTAATTGTTTATGTGGAAATCTTTTAACAAAAGCAAATTATGATATTGAGCTTAGTTGAAGTTTACTTCGTGTATCTTATTACTAAGTCAAGAACTAGAATAGTGCTTCTTATCTGTTAAGCTCTGATGTTAGTAAATCTGATAGATGTACTAAGTGCTGATAAGCCTCACTTATCAAAATAAAAAGAAAAGAAATAAATATCAGGTACTCCTTTGAGATCTAGAGTAAAAATGTGGAAAGGAAGACCCAAGTGCATTGCTGGTATTAAGTAATATGCATTAGAAAAGCAAAATAAAATTTTCTTGGTGACTTTTCACACTCTATGATTACTGGAGAAATACTCTGATAACAGCATAAATTCTGATAAGCAGTCGTGACTTACTTACACTGAGAAGCCACTGTAAAATGGAATTTCAAAAGATGCATAAAATGAGCACAAAACAGTTGAGGTGGACTCATGCATGAACTCATTCTAAAGTAGACTTCAGAATAATGACAGATTTTGAGCAAAGTTCTTAGTTATGCCTTATTTCTAAGATGTACTGAAGTGAATCAGACTTTACTCTTTGTCTGATATTTAGCTTAATGCACACACTTACACTCCATATGAATGATGAAAATTACCGTGGTGATAAATGTTGTTTTAGATGAACAGTTTATGTGTCAGATTGCATAAATTCTGAGGACAAGTTCTGATGGAAGTTTTGATGATTAAGTTCTGATGAAACCATATCAGTATTTGTGTGAAGAATTACAGGGATAAACATTCACTTTTCGAGTTAATATTTTTACTTGGTTTATTTTTGGTCATTACTTGAACGATAATATTTTTACAGAATATTGGTTAATGTGAGATAAAACAGTCATAATCATTAAGGGTTAGTGGTTAGCGTGTATGTCTTGAAAAATTGCATGCGCACAGTAGTTCTTATTATATCCCGTGCCCAATAACTCTGGATTTAGATCTTTCACTGACTGTTATTATTACACATTAGTCTAGGGAGTCGAGGGGTCATTATTTTTACTTATAATTTTTAACCAGTCCTCGATTCCCTTGGTATTTTATTGGCTATTTAAACCGACCATTCATTCCAGCCAAAACATTTTTCATTTTCTCACAAACTCACTCTCTTTTTATTCATATCAACAAAAATGGTCTGTTTCAACATGTTCCTGAACTATTAAACCTTTAACATCGTGTTGAGTTGTGATGAATGGCAACAGGAGTGGCATGTCACCTCCATTCCTGATGAGCTTTGGAACTCAGTTCCACAAGAGGTTCACACAGAACTCTTGTTCTTATCAATGGAGTATCACCTCCATCTTGATAGGTTGGAAGAGGAAAGGAGAGAAGCTCTCCGTCAGCAAGAACGGATCATCTGTCTTGCAGTGCTCTTCGTCAGCAGCATAAGAAGTAGTCGTTAGGTCTTCTTAGACTATGACTAAGGCTGTTGATGTTAAGAATCATAGAATAGGACTATCTTGTAATTTTTGCATGTAATTGATAAGTTTCATGAAATGTAATCATCTGATATATCAATGAAATTTTCTTTAATTGCAAGATTTGTTCTTTGTTTCTCAAATTATGTGACTGTGCATGTTTAATTGAAATTTATTAATCTTTACTTCATCGATTTTTAATTTTATTTTGTGATGAATGTTTTGATTGAATTCTGTTAATTTGAGGAAACAATTGACGAACAGGTTCCAATATCAGAACCTGTTGTTGTAGAAGCTGAGAAGGTTTCTTCTCAGAAAGATACTGTAACTGGGAGTTCTAGGCCCCTCAAAAGGCTTAGAAAGTTAAATTCTAATGATAAAGCTCCTACAGTGTCTCCACCATTGAAGAAATTAAAGAAACAGAGAGCTCACAGGGACATAGTTGAGTCAGATTCAGAGGATATAGTGGAAGCAGCTAAGGAAGGGGATCAGGAATTTCTGATCTCAACAGAACCAATTGTTATTGAATCACTTCCTTCTGCACAACCAGAAACCGCTCAAGACAGAATACCTATACCTCCTATGTCACCTATAGTTGATCCAGTACATACTGAAGAACCAGGTACAAGTGCTGAAATTGATATTCATAACTTGATTGTGCCTGAGGTTTTATACTTGGAAGCTCCACCAATTCAACTCACTCCACCAATAACATCAATTTTGGATGTTGATCAGAACTTGGCTGCAGATCAGAATTTAGAGGATGATGTTGAAGCCTCTATAGCCTCACATACTGCTATTTTATCAGAGGATGTGGATCTACAAGTTCTGATGCTGCCAATGAAGAAACGGCTGGTGAAGCTGCTGCTAATTTATATGCTGATGCAGCTGGTCCATTAGGACATGCACCTCAACAAACAGTTAATAAAGCTGATTTAGTCAAGAAGTTTGTTACAGGGGAAACACCTGTACCTTGGAGTGAAACTCCTAGAGGAAAGGAGTGGACTAAGGAATGGAACACAGTTAGTTTTGTTCCTTCTAAAAAGATTCTTGCTGAGCATCTGACAAAAGCTGATGAAATGTTGATAAATGATGATTTCAAGGCACAGCTGAGAGTTACTGCATTGAGTACTAGGCACCTTCAAGGTCAACACTCGACAACTCATGCCAAGGTGAATAAAATTTAAGAAATTTTGATCCAGCAAGATATGAATGTGAAACTTAAAAAGAACAGATTTTTCAAGCCAGCCTTTGACATAATTACCTACATTGAGAAAACTTAGGAGAAGCAACAAACTCAGATTGATGAAATTTTAAAGAATCAAGCTTCTCACCAAAATCAACTCAATAAGATCCAATCCTCAGTGGAATTGCTTGTCTCTCTTCTTTTACCTGCTGATGCCAAAAAGGGGGAGAAAGTGATTAAGTCCAAATGCAAATCTATTTAGAAACTGAAGGGAAAGGATGATGGAAATGATGACCAGGGAAACTCTAACAAGGGTAGAGGTCAAGGTCAAGGCAAAGGATTTTCATCAAGTAAGGCTAGAATTACAAGTCAAGGAACAAGTTCTGATACTGGTAAAAGGATAAGTTCTGGTGAACATCTGAAACTTGATGAAGAAATTTCAAAGGAGTTATTTCTTAAAGAAAATCCAGGAATAGACTTTGAGAGTCTAAAGGAAGAAGAAGCTAGACTCAAAGCAGAAGGTGTCAAGACAAAATCTAAAGCTTCTGTTGTTGAAAAGAAATTTCCAAAGCCTAAGGGTATTGTGATAAAGGAAAGAACAAATTCTGAGGCAACCAAAGCCAAATCACAAGTAGAAATTGATCCAAGGTCCAAGGTCCAAGGGTAAAGAAAAAGTTAATGAACCTGTAAAGGTTTATATGCCAGTCATGGATGAAGAAATAACTGAAGAAGATGCTAGTCTTACTCTGATGACAAAGAAGATTTCTCAAATAACCTCTGACATGGCTCATGTTGTTCAGAGTCAAGATGTAGTAAGTTCTGATATGACAGTGAAGCAAGCAACCTCTGACATAGCTCAAGTTGACTTGATATCAGAAGATAAGGAAAAGGAAACCTCTTACATTGCTCATGTTAAACCTTCAAAGATACTCCTACCAGGATTCACCAAAGCTAAAAAGACTCAACCTTTGAAGACTGCAACAAGTGGTTTTGAAGCAAGAGTTGTTACAGGAAAGGAAGCAAGAGATAAATCTGGATTGGGTAGTTCTGATGAAAGAAGAGTACACAACACTACCAATGATCCAACTTCCTTAAGTGAACCAGGAGTAGGAGCAACTCCTGAGAGATTGAATCGACTTGAATCTGTACAAATATTTTACCATTCTGTTTTGAAAGAACATATCTTGTTATATTTTATGACAGATGGAAGGGTATTCCATATCAGGCAAAATGCTATTCCACTGAAGTATTTTGAAGAACTAGAACATGTTCTATTCCTACTTCAAGTGAGAAACAGATTAACAGATAGTGCTGAAGGTTATTTAAAGTCACAAATTCTCCTTCGATGGATTGGCGAATCTCGAAGAGCATTTAAATTACTTTGAACAGATTTCAAATATTTATTAATATAGTGACCTCACGATGTATCGTTTCTTCGCATCAACACTAAAGGGAGGGGCTCAAAAATGGTTTTAGCAGAA
Source organism: Apium graveolens (assembly GCF_009905375.1). Classification (NCBI taxonomy): domain Eukaryota; kingdom Viridiplantae; phylum Streptophyta; class Magnoliopsida; order Apiales; family Apiaceae; genus Apium; species Apium graveolens. The sequence goes on along the minus strand of NC_133648.1, from coordinate 104,635,066 downwards.
TACCGTCCCGGAGGTGTTGGATTAACTCCTGAAAGATTGAATCGACTTGAATCTGTACAAATGGTTTACCATACCTTTTTGAAAGAACATATCTTGTTATATTTTATGACAGATGGAAGGGTATACCAGATTAGGCAGAATGCTATACCACTGAAGTATTTTGAGGAACTGGAACATGTTCTATTCCTACTTCAAGTGAAAGACAGATTAACAGATAGTGCTGCAGGTTATTTAAAGTCTCAAATTCAAAGACAGGAGAAGCTTTATTCTGTAAAGTCTGACAGCACATACTGTCCCAAGTACAGAGATCACAAAGGTGATATTGTCGAAATGAAGCCTAACTCTGCTAAGATTATAACTACTTTTCTGGGTTATAAGGCTGTGGAATTCAATTTGGAGTCTGACAAGGCATATCTGATCAGACTAGATCAGGTGATAAGAAAAGCTAAGATAAATGATCTCAGAGAAGCTATTTTTCAAACTGGTGAAGATACAGCTGAATTGATAAATGCTAAAAGGAGGATGGTCAATGAACTTGAATATGCTGAGAGATGTTTGTTGGAGAACTATCTCAGAACAACACCTGATATCAAAGAGATCAGAAATTGAAGCCAAGTCAAAGATTTACAACTGCTTAAATTCTGAAGTGTATACAGACTGAAGCTATTATCAGAAGTTAAATATGGTAAAGCTGAAAGGACTGTAAATTGTAGTTATCTAGTCAAATTCTCATGCATTTGTACTTAATGTTTTTGACATCATCAAATATCTGTTGAACTTGTATATTATGCTAATTTACAAGTTGGGGGAGATTGTTAGATATATTTGATAATGTCATGTGTAATATGATTTGTGTTTAGTTTTCAGATCTTACCTAACAGGACAAATCAGTACTTAACTGGAAATCAGCACTTATACTGAAGACATAACTTAAGATATCAGAACTTAAGTTATCAGAACTTAAGTTATCAGAAGATATTTATCAGGAGATAATATCAGGACTTAAGATGACTTTCAGATAAGGCAGACGGCTGATTGAAAGGAAAGAAGATCGAGACTAAGACAGTAAGAAATATGCATGAAGAAGGAATTCTATAAAGAATAGAATACTTGGAAGAAAAGATAACTAGTTGATATATTTTAGGAAGCAGAATTATATTCCATATCAATTAGAACATTATCTTGTAACTGTGTAGTATATAAACACAGGCATAGGGTTTACACTATAAGTGTTATCATTATCGAAGTTATTATTGTTTGTAACCCTAGCAGCTCTCGTGATAATTTGTTCATCACTGAGAGAGGACAGTTCCATATTGTAACAGAGTTTATTGTGTTGAATAAAATTTGTTTTCTGTTACTTGAGTTCTTATATTCGATTTGATTGTAGTAAACACTGTATTCAACCCCTTCTACATTGTGTGTGACCTAACATAATAGTTTTTTTAAGGTACCAACATAATAGAGACATTATAATTTTATCCTCAATAAAATAATAATGTTGTTATAATAATATTTCCCCTTTACCAATGTTATCACTTTAAATAAGTTTAAATGTTCAAAAAAGTTATGAACATATACGTCTACTAATATAATTATTATGAAGTCATATTATTTAAAATTTTAAATGAACAAAATTAAGAATTGAATTCAAGTATCTTTTTAAAAATTATGTAATATTAAAAAAAATCTGTGTGATTCGTGCATCACACGGGTTTTAAGCTAGTTATTATATTATAATAGACGGAATATTAGAAGTTTGGTAGTTGGTCGGTCGGTATTCGCTAAAATACTAAATTACCATTATTTTATTATTTTTCATTAAAATATTAAAACCAATAAAGACAAATATAATATACTCCGTATTTGATATAACATGCGTCTCATGCAAATAAAATCGCACTCCTCACGTGCACATGACATGCCACTCCTTACATTATCTTTAAAGGTGTTATTATATAATTTTTTAATTTAATAAACCTAATCTAATTAAAACTCCTTTTAAATGATGTTATTGTATAATTATTTTATAAACCTAATCTGATTAAAACAATTAACTATTTTGTTTATTTATATAATTATATTAAAAATTAAACATTGAGACAATCACACCCTATTCATTTATCTAGGCTTAAAAACAATTGAAAATATTGATGTGGGATAAAGTAAAAAATAAAACTAAACTAAATATGCTTAACTATATTAAAAATAAAATATTGAGAGTTTTGTTGATAATTTGACCTGATCACCTGTATTTTCGTCATTCTCTAAATTTATCTTTAACATAAAATACTATTATTAATAGATTAACATTTACAATATAATTAAATAATACAAAAAAAAATTAAAAATATATAATGAGCTCGATTCTAAACAAAATAATATATAATATTCATGTGCCAAAAAAAGTTATACTATTGAATCATTATAAAATAAAATTAAAATTAAAGATAATTCGTTAGTAGGTTAAATGACCTTTTCCGTATTTCTTTAGCTTTACAGCGTTTGGTAAAATTCAAAACCTGTTTTTTTTGTTCCGAAAATAGCTTTTCGTCTCACAACTGCCTAAGTCCCCATATATTTGAAAAAAGTTGTTTGGTAACATAAAATACCATCAAATCTTATCAAAAACATTATTTTTTTTATTTTTTACATCAAAACATAGAAATATCAGAAACAGTACCAAACAATTATCTAAATTTTATAACATCACTTATTTTATTATCATCTCTTCTATATATAATAGGAGAACAAGGGATAATTAGTTAGATTAAAAAGTCTCATTTAAAAGACTAAACTATCCCAGTTTTTAATTTTAAATGTGCTTTGTGGGAATCGAACTCGAGATATTTCATTCACTTATACAACCTCATATCACTACACCATAATGTCACATGTGCCTTTTATCATACACATAATATGTAAGTGTGCTAAATGAATATTTTATTTAACTTTAAAGATAGTTACTTGAATTCCGTAAAAAAAAAGATAGTTACTTGAAAATTTGTACTGTTAATTTTAAAGAATTAAATTCTGGATACAAAATTAAACACAGTAAATAAATGAATTATTATCTTCTTTGTTAATCTTTTTTTAGTTTGAAAATGTATCTCATATATTTTTAACATATTTTATTATTATAAAAAGTAATTAAAATACTCAAAATTTGTTTACATGACCCGGCCCAAAAACATCGTCACATTCTACATTTAGTAAATTTAAATTACAAGTTCGGCGAGAATATCTTACCAATAATGTGAATGTTTTTAATATCTTATATTAATATAAATTAATATGTTTGAGGTGTTTATAAGATCAAGTCAATTGATTATTTATATTAAAATTATTAACTTCACTGGTAGTGCATTATTATTTTTAGGACATGTCCCGATTTTAAAAAATATTCAAAATTTGATATGAGATATCACGAGATTTTTCAAAACTATGATTATATACTTAATCGATTTAGTTTTCATTTTTTACTTTAAAAAAATTATCCTTTTAAAAAGAATTCTTCTATATAACTAATATTATTGATCAAGATAATATTGTACAATATTTTGAATTATTTTTATATTTTGAATTATTCAAATAAAAGTTATATGTGACGGCTTCAACCCCAGGTCAGGAGTTGACGTCATTCAAAATATTAAACTACAACTATAATACAACCAACTTACTTTTATTTCGATATAAACAACCCTTTCACAAGATCTTTTCCAGGTTTAAGTATAATTTAGGTTACACACTTATTACAACCCAACTTATTGAAAGCAACCTGACATAACTATTAATCTACAGCAACTCACAAACCGCACTGGGTCTGACAAACACACCCAGAGGAGCTCAACACAGGAGGAACTGGAAACTGGCCCTTACCAAGACAATAACATCTCCTAGGCATTTGCAATGCGAAAATATACAAACATATTTGCAAGAGTGAGCGATCAATCGCTCAGCATTACCACTATATGAATATTAATTAAAACAGCTTATATTAAATAATTGTAGGAACATAAATCACAACTTGTTAGTAGAAATAAGTAAAACAAGCGTAAACATATGAAAAACTGATGAACTGTTGAAAACTGGATCTCAATAGCTAGCATGCTCTCTAAAACATTTTATTAACTGTGTTGTGTAAATATCAGAGTTAAATTTTAGCATGCTACTTTCATTTCCAAATCTTCCGTCTCATCGCAGGACCCATAAAACCATTTGTTCCGTTACGGGAACCATAAAACTTGTCCCTCTCCGGGAACCTCAAAATCACTTGCTCAGATATAAAAGTATTGGATGATCCCTGGTGAGACAGCTGATCAGGCTATCTCCATAGGATAACTCTATCTTGGCTATCCTATGAAAACTTGTTCCGGAACTCAGAGACTAGCTAGGTCTCTGTCACGCTGGGCTGGTGGTTATAATAGGGTGCGCAACCACTTCACCTCTTACGCTATCTTCCAGGCCGTTACGGGCCTCCTGCGCACACTCATCCAACTATCTGATCATTTTTATCCAGCTTTCCAAATCACTTACCTATCTCTTTTCAAAATAATTATATCACAACACACTTTCCAAAACATTATCATTTTGATCAAAATTTAGAGATAGGCATTTTCCGAAGTTACTTTTCCCCCAAAACACAAGTTAACAAAACCATTTGAATACAGGGGATACATAACTTAAAACGTTCTGTTCCACTACGAGAATAAAACATTATCTATTCATATATACTGAACCATAAAAGAATGGCCAGGGGTACTTGCCTCAATACGCTTTAACAACTATTTCTGACTGGCTTTGCACCGACCGGGATGCTAAGGATTTCGACTGGAACCTACAGGCATCTAAATACGCTAAATTAGACGTCCGAATATGCTTGACTATCCTCACTAACAATCTACCCGTACGTTAACTAACCCGACTCGTAATATTCTCAATATAATAATACATGTATCAATTAGGGTTCACGTCCTTGAAAGTCGGTTCGGTGTTCATTTTCATAAAATAGGTATATTTGTCCTTTTACGAAATTATGGTTATCGGTTTTCGCAAAGTATTTCATCACAACACATAACCAGGGTTCGTACAAAGTAGTTACATATATAGCCGATCGACGTTTCGATAGTCATTGGGTACGATCTCGTATTTTCGTATTTAATTTTCGAAAATTGGGCAACACCTCCTTTAATTATCGGCTAACCCGTCGAACGTCCCGACGTCAAATCAATCACAACACAATCAATCGCAATCCAAAATCCAATCACCAACTTCAATCAACAACGTCAATTCACAAATTCGCCAATACTAATTAAATACAATTATTAATTGTTAATCGCGTTCTTATGTTTTAATCCATATTTTAGAATTTTATTTGTAATTTGTATTTTAAATCGCATTTTATATTTTAAATCGTAGGCCTCAGATCGAATCATCATAGTCCATCTCGGCTCGCCGATGCTCATTGCTGACGGTGATAAAATTTACGGGTTCCCGTAAATTTTGGATATCCTACGTAAATTTCATCGATTAAATCTAATATTCCGAACATAATTAATTTAATATCACGAAAATCAGTCAAATAAGCCCTATAAAATACCCAAAATTCCAAAGTCAGATTAGGCACATCAGAATAGGGGACCAACAACATGCGGACAGGTACACATGACCAGGCCGCCAGGCCGGAAAACCCCGACGGCAGCCGGAAAATAGAAAAACACGGCAAAACATAGCAACACAGCAAGACACACACCACAATATAAACACACACGCACGTATAATGATTAAAACAGGCCGGAAACGCAGCGAGTTGACCGCCACACGCCACCATCCTCGCCGGAAAATGGCGAGGGCGGCGGTAACAGGGAATAACTCATCCACGAGTAGTATTACATCGAATATAAACACACACGAACCACTCACGCACCCATACACAACCGAAATCGAACATCACAGAAGAAGAAAGAAATCGAGAGGAAAGAGAGGGAAATAGAGAAAACAAGAGAGAGAGAGAGAGGGGTCGAGATAGAGGAGAAAGAAGAGGGGGATATGGGTATACCGGAGAAAGATGGTAGCGGTGGAGGAAGAAGGGAAAGGGAGGCAGAGAATGGAGAAAGATGAGGGAGATAATATGGGGGGTGGGGGAATTGGGTTAGGTTTCTATGGTTTTTTTTGTATACTTGTAATACCTATTGTGAAATGCCCGTAAAAACACGAAACTTATACCATAACAAGTAAATTATGAGTAAAAACAATTCTAAAATTTTACCGAAATAACTTTAAAATTAGCGCAATAATTAACAATTAACTAATTTTTTTTTAAGATTTAAAAATCAGTTTTAAGAGTACCCTGAATCCACATTTTTCAAATAAACAAAATAATGCGCGGGTCAAATAAATCTCAAAATCTCCAAAATAATTTAAAAATTCCCCGAATATTCCAAACTTAATAAAATACAAATTTCATGATTTTTAAAATATTTCTGAATTTAATATTGAATTTACAGTAAAATACAATTAGAAAATCATCCAGGACTAAATAATTAATGAATTATTGATTTCTAAATTTTATAAATTCCTAAAAATATTAAATAAAATTGTAAAGCGATAAAAATGATTTTAGAGACAATCCAAATATTTATGGAAATAAATTTTGAATAAAATCACCTTTAACCATAAAACAAATAACACACGTCATAACTAATTACACAAACGATTCTCGAACACCAATAATCACACATAATTAATAAAATATTAACAAAAATAATATCCAACTGACAGAACCCATACACATAATTTATTTATTTAAATATTTAGTAATTACATATTTTAAATATTATAGAAAGGTACGAGTCGTTATATCCTTCCCCCTTAAAAAGATTCTGTCCTTAGAATCTGATCTAATTAAACAAATGAGGATATTTGTCAAGCATATCTGACTCTAATTCCCAAGTGGACTCTTCCATTCGAGGATTCTGCCACAGTATTTTAACTATGGGGATAAACTTATTTCTAAGAACTCGCTCTTTACGATCTAGGATCTGGATTGGTCGTTCCACATAGGACAAATCTGGCTGAAGCTCGATTGGTTCATATTCAATAACTTGGTTTGAATCGGGGATAGAACGCTTCAACATGGACACGTGGAATACATTGTAGATATGCTGTAATTGCGGCGGCAATGCCAATTCAAAGGCAACTTTACCAACTTTTCTCAATATTTCAAAAGGTCCGATATATCTAGGACTTAACTTGCCTTTTTGCCCAAATCTAACCAATCCTTTCCAGGGCGATACTTTCAGCAATACCAACAACCCTATTTCCATATCCATGTCTTTTCGATGAAGGTCCCATTCTTTTTCTATCTATCTTGGGCTGCTTCTAACCTTTTTCGAATTAATACAATTGCGTTCTTGGTCTGTTGAACTAACTCAGGGTCTACTAATTTCTTTTCTCCTACTTCATCCCAATAGAGAGGGGACCTACACTTACGTCCATACAGAGCTTCGTAGGGCGGCATTCCTATACTGACATGATAACTGTTATTATAAGAAAACTCGATCAACGGCAAATGCTCGTCTCAATTTCCTTTAGAATCCAAAGCACAAACCCTTAACATATATTCTATCGTCTGAATGGTTCTTTCACTTTGGCCATCTGTCTAGGGATGGTAGGCGGTACTCATTTTCAACTTAGTTCCTAAACATTCCTGGAATTTCATCCAAAATCTTGAATTAAATTTTGGATCTCGATTAGACACGATTGAAACATGAACTCCATGCTTGGTCACAATTTCATCCAAATACAACTTGACTAGCCTGTCCAAAGAATACTTTTCATTGATCGGAAGAAAATGTGCAGATTTGGTCAATCTATCAACAATTACCCAAATAACATCATGGTTCGATTTTGTCTTTGGTAGTCCTACTACAAAATCCATCGCGATTTCTTCTCATTTATACTGTGGAATCTCCAAAGGTTGCAACAATCCACTTGGCCTTTGATGTTCCACCTTTACCTGTTGATATTTGATCTATTTATAGATATTTTATGTCATGTTATACTTTTTTTAACCTTGTTTTGTGATGCTTTAGTCCTAAATAATAAGTACTAGTTGTTATTTAACTTGGATGAATGCTAATTCTTAATTTTCTATGTTTATAGATAATTATGGAAGAATAAGGTGCAAAAGGGAAGAGTATATGATAAAAGAAGAATTTAGAGGAGTTTAGGACCTGAGTTGGGAGGCTCAGGGCCTGAAGGAATCAGTGGAGAAAATGCACTTACCTCAGGGCCTGAGCTTGTGAGTTCAGGGCCTGAGAGAAGCAGATTTGAAGAATAAGGAGTTCAGGGCCTGAGCTCTTCTGAAGAGGCCCTGAGGACATCATTCAGGACCTGAGGTTGAGGTTCAGGGCCTGAACCTGATGAAAATTGTAATCAAATAGCTTTCCCAACTTGTTTTGAATTCACTTTTAGTTACCTTGTATGACCTTTAAAAGCCCATCCAAGTATATATAAACATATGTATTAGGGTTTTAATAAGAGGAGAATAGAGATATCCATTATTCTTAAGAGAGAAGGGAGAGAGGCAGCTAGAGAGCGAGATTGGGAGAAGGAGCGAAGGGATTCATCCAGATTTCAAAGGAACTTTTCTAGTTGTATTCTCTGTATTTAAATTCTTAACTCATGATTTATGGGTTTAATATATATATTTGTTTTCTTCATATATCATGAGTAGCTAATCCCTTAATCCAAGTGTTGGGTAGTATTCTTTGGCTTGTTGTGTTTATTTAGTTGTTTTGTGATTTTCTTGTGATGGTTAATCTTTCATTGAGGGCTTAACACAATTGAGGGAGTCGTGAACCTTTGATTTTATCTATAGGAATTATAACGAATCGGGAGAGGAGTTGTAATTCTAGTACATGATATGATAAACAAAATTTAAATATTAGATCAGGAGATTGATATGAGAATTGTGAAACTTATAATCCTTGGTTTTAATAGTCTATAATTGTACTTTGTATGACCATGGGAGTGGCGTTCAATGGATAGTTATAGGCACTATAATCTACCTTGGGAGAGGATTTTATAAACATTAGAAGGATTGTTTTTAACAAAATAATGACACAAATTAGACATTCATGATAGCCATTGAAGACCTTACTATTGGATTTTTTCTCTCAAATATATTATATAATTATAATTATTTATTAGTTTAATTAGTTGATAATCACACACACAAATTATTTTCCACACTTCTAAACTGTAAGAAATAAAAGACTTGGGATTGGTGTTGATATCGGTCCTTCCCTGCGAACGATACTCTAAAAATACACATCAACAACTGTCTGGCATACATGTCATTTGTTAACCCAATTTGCAATTTCCTTTTTCATTCCTGGCCACCAAAAGTTCGTTTTCAAATCTTGGTACATCTTAGTGCTTCCTGCGTGAATGGAAAACTTGGAATTATAAGCTTCCCGCAATATCTCATTCCTCAGTTCAGCCACATTGGGAATCTATATCCTCGAGGAAAACCTAAACATACCCTTGCTATCCTTTTGTGTGCAAAGTTCTTCTCCAGTTAAACTATCTAATCCTTGATCCATCATTTCTTCCTGACACTTCTGAATCTTGTCCATCAATTCTGCCCGAAAAGTGATCTCATACATTGTCCTCTATTTTCGTCTTTCACTCGAACTTTAATTTCCAGCTTTTCCAATTCTTTGGCGAGTTCCTCGGAAACTTTGATCGCATTCAACCTTTCCTTCTTGCTTAGGGCATCTGCCACTACATTGGCCTTTCCTGGGTGGTAATTAATGGAACAATCGTAATCCTTAATCAGTTCTAACCATCTTCATTGTCGCATGTTTAGATCCTTCTGGGTGAATATATACTTTAAGCTTTTATGGTCCGTGTAAATCTCATATTTTTCTCCGTATAAGTAATGTCTCCACAGCTTCAACGCGAACACGATTGCTGCTAATTCCAAATCATGTACTGGATACTTTTGCTCATGAGGCTTTAACTGTCTGGAAGCGTAAGCAATGACTTTATCATATTGCATCAACACACAGCCCAAACCTTTCAAGGAAGCATTACTATAGATTATGAAGTTTCCTGTCTCATCTGGCAATGCTAGTACTGGAGCTGTTACTAATCTCTTCTTTAACTCTTGGAAGCTTTCCTCACACTTCTCCATCCAAATAAACTTCTCATTCTTCCCGGTTAGCTTGGTCAATGGAGTCACAATCTTGGCAAAATCCTTTACAAATCTTCGATAATAACCTGCTAACCCAAGAAAATTTCTAACTTCTGTTGGGGTCTTTGGTTGTTCCCACTTGGATACAGACTCAATTTTTACGGGATCCACTTTAATTCCATCTTTTCCTACTACATGACCTAAGAATTGAACTTCATCCAACCAAAATTCACACTTCGAAAACTTTAGGTACAACTGCTTCTCTCTTAGCCTTTGCAGGGCAATCCTCAAATGGTTAGCATGATCTTCTCTAGTCTTCGAATAGATGAGGATGTCATCAATAAATACAGTCACAAACTTATCCAAGTACTCTTTATACACCCGATTCATTAAATCCATGAAAGCAGCTGGTGTGTTGGTCAATCCAAACGACATCACTAGGAACTCATAATATCCGTATCTGGTTCTGAATGCAGTCTTTGGTATGTTTTCAGGCTTAATCTTTAACTGATGGTAACCCGATCTCAAATCAATCTTCGAGAAATAGCACGCTCCTTTAAGTTAGTCCAACAGGTCATCTATCCTTGGTAGGGGATATTTAGTTTTGATGGTCAATTTGCTTAACTCCCGATAATCGATACAAAATATCATACTTCCATCCTTCTTCTTTACGAATAGTACTGGAGCACCCCACAGAGATACAATGGAAAACTCAATGGAAATAAACGAACACTGAATCAACATTTTATAAATAAACGAAATAACGCGCGGGTCAAATAAATCCCAAAATCTCCAAAATAATTTTAAAATTCCCCGAATATTCTAAATTTAATAAAATACAAATTTCATGATTTTTAAAATATTTCTGAATTTAATATTGAATTTACAGTAAAATACAATCAGAAAATCATCCAGGACTAAATAGTTAATGAATTATTGATTTCTAAATTTTATGAATTCCTAAAAATAATAAATAAAATTGTAAAGCGATAAAAATGATTTTAGAGATAATCCAAATATTTATGGAAATAAATTTTGAATAAAATCACCTTTAACCATAAAACAATTAACACACGTCACAACTAATTACACAAACGATCCTCGAACACCAATAATCACACATAATTAATAAAATATTAACAAAAATAATATCCAACTGATAGAACCTATACACATATTTTTTTTTAATTATTTAGTAATTACACATTTTAAATATTATAGAAAGGTACGAGTCGTTATATTATATCTATACTATATTGTAACATTTGATTCAATGCATTTTATACTATTTAAAGAAAAAATATATATTTTTCAATAATCTGAATGAATTAACCAGTTCAACTGATATTTATAAAACTTTATCAAATTGAAAAATATTTAATTTTAGAAGAATAATATACATTGTTATCAAATTATTATATGAAGAAATATTAGAGTAGTAATGAAAGAAACTTAAAAATGGTTTAAATAACGATATAATTATAATTTTTCCTTCGAATCCTTGAAAAAAATCATAAATATCAACAATAAGTCTTTATAATATATAATTTATTTTTATGTTACAACCATGATTGATACTCAGTTGCGTAAAAACTAGATATAGATTGTTTGTTAGTGATAGTATGAATACCATATTTAAATTATTGCAATTTATTTATTAAATAATTTTAATTGTTGAATAATTATAAATGCATATTATTTAAGTAATCATTTGTCTTACTAGATGTTAATAGTGATTATACATGTACATAAATAAGATATTTAACATATACATAATTGAAACCATCGTAATTTACTAAGAAATGTAATATACGACAATTTACATGCTAACACACACACATAACTTAATGTTACTTTGGTAACCGTAGTGTAAATAAAAACTAACATTTTTTCATGCATACATACGTTGAATTTCAAAAACTAATCTTTTTCATTAAAATCAACTTTTATATTATGTGATCATCTTCCTGGAAAGAGGTAAATTTTACATTATTGTATATTATGATTGCAAGTCATCCTGACTTCAATTACGCATTTTTTATCTTTTTAAATTGAATAAGTTAATTGTAAGTTAGTAGTGAATTCAGTAATACTATAGACCAGTACATATACTTTATTTAAATAAAATTCAAAATTTTTGGTTAACCATGTATTCAACATAAATGTTATTTTTTAACTTTTTATTTGTAAACATACTAACGGCATTCTACAGATTAAGTATAATCGTTTCATTTTAAACGTACATTGACTACCCTATTTATATTAATTCACTAAATACAAATTATACAACATAAAGAAGAATATATATATATATATATTGCTTAATGAGTTATATTTGAAACGTTGTGTAATTTGATATTGTCTTTTATGAAAATAATACACATTGAGAAACAATCAACTTGTATTTGATATAACATTTAAAAATAAGAAAATAATTAAAAACATTATAATTGCATGATGCATAAAAAAATTCTAGAAAATGACCCGTGCCTCGCACGGGTTATTATGCTAGTTTTTTCTAACAGCACTTCACTTTTAACAGCAATTCCAAACATAACCTAAAAATAAAATGATACTATTGATCCGGGTTGAAATAAAGATTAAAAAAAGTAGATGTAGTTAGTTAGAGTTGCTGTATCGACTTAAAAAAATAATACTACTGACGCATTTATAAAAAAATTATACTATTAAATCGAGTTAAAATAAAATTAAAAATAAAAAATAAATTGTTGGTCGATATAATGATATCGGGTTAAAACATAGTAATATATACTACTCTGCCGTGTTAAAATAATTTCTTTTTCAACATGGATAAAAAAATTAAAAAAATAAACTAATATAATTATTTGAATTTGGTTTATATCTAAAAAATTTCAATTCAAAATTAAGTTTTTACAATATACATATAATTTTAAAAATTCCATGCGCCGGGTGTTCGGGTTGAAATAAATAATAAATACGAATGAGAATGTAAAAATAATTATTCCATAATTATAATTTGAAAGATAATTCGTTGATCGATATAGTGATATCGGGCCAAAAACAATATTTTACTTACTTATTTAACAAATATAATTAATAAAATATTAAAATATTAATAATAAAATAATATTTATTTAAAACAACCGTGAAGCTAGTATAATATATCTATTACTATTATATAAAAGAAGAAATATTAAAAGTTCTCGTACGGTACCTGTTTTTTGGTACACGCTGAATTTACTGAATTACCCTTATAATACTTAAAAGTTTTATTAGCCTTAATAATCAAATTATAATAAAAAAAGAAATAAAATCGTTTTCAACTATAACACGTTATCTATTTTTATTTCTCTCAATTAAAACAACTTCTCTAAATATTATGGACAAGTTTATTTAATAAAATAGATAATAATATTATAAGCACTAATAACTAATAAATCACCTTTTTCAGCTACTTAATTATTTATTTTATTTAATTATTATTTTACTTAAATACTTTGTTAAGCTCTTGACTTCAGCAATTCATAAATTCTTAACTCTTTCACAAGAACAACTTAGCATCATCATCCTTATTACTTGACAACAACAACAATCTCACAACAATATCATCATTTAAGACAATGCAAAAACCCTCTGTTCTTCTTAGATCAATGCAAAAGTCAAAACCATCTGCACCTGCAGTAGTTGTCGCGAATATATTTTGTACGGGTCCATGGTTATTTTTTTATATATAATTTTTACTATTAATGAAAATACAAATATACTTAAAGTAAGCATTATCTTACAATTCAACTATAAACAAAATAAAAATAATTTGATTTTTGAAGTCAAATTATTTATCTATCTATATTATTATATCAAATACGAAACTTCATAGTCCTTCCTTCAATTACATAATTGCCATTTCTTAACAAAATTTAATATTTTACTTAATTGCCCTTACTTATTTCATATCTAACCAATTACCTTTATAAGTAAAACACGTTGCCTTTTTTATTTTCACCGATTAAAACAATTCTTTATCTACAAATATTTTAAACAATTTTTTTTAATCTATAAATTTTTTAAGTAAACAATGTTGTCTTTTTAAGTAATTTTTTTATCTTCTTTTTAATATATGTTGATAATCTATCTATCTTCTATACTATCTATACTATTATATAAAGATGAAATATTAAAAGTTTGATAGTCGGTCGGTCGGTATTTGCTGAAATTACTTATATATCTTTACTTTATTATTTTTATCAAACTAATTAATTACTCTTATTTAACTATTTAATATTGTTAGTCCCTTAACAATATAGCAAGAATTACAGAAGGGGGGTTAAATGGAATTCTTGAACCTTTTTCTTGAAATAAAAATGTTCAACTCAATTATGGATATATTTGTTTTGATTAGCACAATGCGGAATGTAAACTTGAATGAATCAAAACATAAGTAATTAAAAACAAGAGTCTTTAAAAACTTTCTGGTGGATTTAAACAATTCCACCAGAGATATATTTAATATATCGAGAGGACTCTGTGTGCAGAAATGCTCACAGCTACTTACACAAAATAGAACTGCTAAGAACACAGGAAATGCTAAAGATAGTGCTTACAAAGATTTCTATGTTGTTGTTTCTTAGCTATCTCAGTTATTTTTCTATTTTCTACTCTCTTGGTTTATATATTACCAAGATTACAAAGTCAAAAGAACTGAACAAATATAAAATCTAACAGTCTTGATCTTTGCTGCTTTTCATCCTCTATTACCCAGTTAATGGGCTTCCACATTGTGTTTGTATCCAACTCAACGGCCGTGTGTCAGCTTTCACTGTTCAACTGATGTTTGAATTCTTGATATGATCATCCGTCGACTTTCAGATCATCCGTCGATGACATGATTGATCATCCGTCGACTGCTATGTTAAACATCCGTTGATAGTCATTTGATCATCCGTCGAAGCTTTGTTAATCATCCGTTGGTAGCTATTTTGGCACTTGACTTCATTTCACTTATACAGAATTACAAGACATTGCTTATGTACAGTTAATCAACCTATTCTGCATATCTAGTTAAAGTCAATATGACTTATATGCTACTCCAGATTCTATACAAAGGTGCATACAACACTGTGCTACAAACTTATTATTACATAAGCTACTCACTCGATGGATAATTGTTTAATCATCCGTCGGGACTATAATGAGTTATCCGTCGGGACTATAATTCTTATCCGTCGAGTGCTACATTATTTCACTAAGTAAAATCTACTCAGATGTTTTGTTTAGGTAATCATCAAGTACACAACATATTCACAACAATCTCTCCCAATTTATGTCTACTGGAATTGTAGCCATAAATTAAGAGATACTTGATGATAACAAAACATCCTAAACATATATCTTTAAAGATAAGCAGATAAAACTGAAAGTGCTTCAATTTAAACAAAAATGTACAAGGTTTGGCTCACAGTCAGTTCAAGATGCTCCTCTAGTCTGAGCAGATTTTTCTAGTTTCTTGAAGGTCTTGATCTTCTTCCAAGCTTTCTGTTGTTTTCTTCAATTTGATTCTGGAGCTGTCTGTGGAATTCTAATTCATCAGATTCTGAGAGATCTAACATTTCTTGCATTTCCAAGAGAGTCTCATTGCTAGAGATACTCAATTGGTCTTCTAATCTGAAGAATCTTCTCACACCCTTGTCATCCATGAATTCCATCAGCCAGTAGGGCCTTAGATGCACTCTTCTCCCTGTGTATGGGATGTTAAGAGTTTTGGGTAGTGCATCTTTGGCTCTAACACTCCTTAGCTCTTCAATCTTCTTCAAGACTAATCTTCTTGCAGTTACATTGAACCCAAAGTTTTTCTTGAAGGATGAATAGACTTTGATCAACACAGCTTGGCTTTCTTGAAGTATCCTGTGAAGAGGCCACTGAATCTCCCTTCCCCCTTTGTACTTGAACACCAACCTTTCAGGTAGGTTTCTGTATGCATCAATTGCCCTTACCTCATCCAGCTCCTCCAGATAAAGGTTTAGATATGAGAATTCTTTGATGTCACACAAGTACAAGTAGTCTCCCCTGTTGACCTTGGGATGAGCTTTGACTACTGACTTGGATTTGAGAGGTGACAGCTTCACTTTCTTGACTGCCCTTGATTTTGTCCTTCTTGGCTTAGTAAGAATTGGCAAGTTAAAGTCAGGAATTGGTAATTTATCCCACTCTATTGGCTCATCCTTTGGCACAATAGGCTCTCCATGTATGTTCCTGTAGGGGTCCACCACCCTTATATCTTCAAACACCACAGAGGGCTTTGATGCTTGAGTTTCAGCTTGAGTGGATTCCTTTGGAAATTGATCTTCCAATTCCTTGTCAACAACATCCAACTTTCTTTTTGTTCTTTTAGCCAGTTCTTTCTTTCTTGGGGATTTCTTCTGTTTTTCAATCTTCTTCTCTGATTCAGTAGCTTGAGATGGTTGAGAGGGAATTTATTGAGAAGAATTCACAGCCTGTAGCTTGGCCAAGATAGCAAACTGTTCTTTCTTTTATTTAGAATTCTTTGCATCTAGAGCAGCTTGCCTCTTTTCCTGCTTCAATCTGGCTTTTTCTTCTTCCTTTGCATGAGCAAATTGTGGATGTCCAGCTACCACACAAATTTCCTTCCCATTTCTGAATATCTTTGCAATTCTCTTTCTTGAGGCTGAATCAGCTGGATCTTTGTAGAGGAGAATAGATCTTGACAGAAGCTTCTTTTCATCAGGCTTGGGTGTCTCATACACAGAATCCATAGGGTTCTTCAAAGATAACTTTGGATAGTTTGCCCTTGGTTTAAGAATTATCTCAGCCTTTGTAGTCTTGATGCAGGAAGATTGTCCTTTCTCCAGATAGTTCATGCTCATCTCATTCACATTGATTGGCTTGACATGAGAGTGATGGATGGCTGACTGATCTGGTTCCTTGACTAATTGAAACTTTTTCTGTATTTCCTCATCAATCTTTTTCCAGTTGATCAGAGTCAACTCTCCTTTATCAGCATCTTTCAAATTTGCTGCTGCTGCATTTATAAGATCTATACCATCTGCAACTGGTGGCTTGGAGATAGTAATTGAAGGTACAATTACTTTGCTGATTTGAACTAGAAGTTTCTCCCCCTCAGTTTGTCCTTTCTCCCCCTCACTTGATTCTCTCTCCCCCTTTTTGTTATCATCAAGTGGAGGAGTTAGGCCTTGTGCTTTAGCCAGTTGCATAAGAAGATTTGTCTGAGTCTGTTGATTTTGAAGAAGTAGAGCCACTGAATTCTCAATAACTTGAACTCTGTTCTCCAGCTTGGCTATCTTCTTGTCAGAATCTGATTCCCTCCTTAATCTTAGTAATAGATCATGCATGGTACCATATGGCATTATTGAATCCAGCTTCTCAGAGTTATATGTCTTTAAGTCAGCTATCTCCTTTTTCAATTCATCCACACTGAGATTCTGTCTTGAGTGTTGGATCTTCATTAAATGTAAAGAGTCTAGGTGAGCTTGAAGAACAGCCTTGGTACCAGCATCTGAAGCTTCCTGAAGGGCCTGCTGAATAGCTATTACTTGTTTTACCAAAGACACCTCAAATTGCCCTGGTGAAAATTCCTTTGCCCATGCCCATTTAGGTAAACTGAAAGCAGAACTTGGGCCTTCAGCTCCCCCTAAGTTTATGCTTCCATCCAAAGAACCAGAGTCATCATCATCAGAATTTACTCCAAATTCTTCAGATGGCTCTCTAGCTTGAGAAGGCATTTTGTTCACAGCAGCTTTATCTCTTTGAAGAGATTCTGTGGTGTGCACTAAATTCAAAGTCTGCTCTGCCTCCACATTGCCCTGAGCAGCCAACAGTTGATAGGCTGAAACAGGGTGAGTAAAAGTGTCAGCATCCAAGAAAATGTTATCAATTACAGCTTTGTAATGTTGCTGAAATTGTCTTCCCTTGTCAGCATCATCCACAATCATTGACTCACTAGCAATGGCTGGTTCCATCCTTATTTCTCCAGTACCTGCCTTTCTCTCATATTCTCTCTTTTGTTGCATCAGGGTCTCACCCTGGCTCCCCACCCTCACACCCTCACCTTCACCTACTAAGGCGGGACTCCTCTCACTCACTTTTGCCAATCCTGAATGAATGGATTGTTGAGATTCACTCTTTTTCTCTCCTTTTACCTGGGAGCAACCCAGCCTCTCACTCAATGCACTCTCCTCTCTCAGTCCTAAGAGTGATTGTATTACCACCAAATCTTCTGCACTTGAAATTATTGAAGTTTGAAGTTGTGCAGAGACACTCGACGGATAAGTGATATCCGTTGGGTGAATGGTAAAGCTATCTGACGGATAACTGCTGTTAAGCTTATCCGTCGGGATACAATCACTACTCGACGGATGAGCAATATCCATCGAGAGAGTAGAAATGAATGAGGTGGGAAGAGAAACTATTGTTGACTCTGTGTTGATTGAGGTTATTTGAGGCACAGATGACACAATAGAATCAGAAAGAATTGGCAAGTGAGCCAACAAATCATCTAAAAGATGATGCTCACTTGCACTGGATTTTGGCATCCCCAACAGAGTTAAAGAAGGGGAATCAGGAATTGAAGTGTTTATCATGTCCACTTCCAGTGAGTTAGTTGGTGAGTATTGTGTTTCAGTGGCTTCT
This sequence comes from Apium graveolens, assembly GCF_009905375.1. Classification (NCBI taxonomy): domain Eukaryota; kingdom Viridiplantae; phylum Streptophyta; class Magnoliopsida; order Apiales; family Apiaceae; genus Apium; species Apium graveolens. The sequence continues at coordinate 104,616,219 of NC_133648.1, read as the reverse complement.
ATAATGAGAGATTTTGGCTGTGACTCCACATTTATTGGAGCCACATCAATCTGAATTTGAGAAGGTGCAGGGACTGTGTCTTTAGCACCAGTTTGCACTAAGTGTGTACCCTGTGCATCCCCAGTTGTTTTGGATTTCTTCTTTCTAGTATAAGTTTGGTGTGAGCTTGTGTCCCTAACCCTCTTGGCCTGTGCTCTTGGATGAGAGCTTTGTTCAATAGCCACATCCTTTTGGGAGGATGCAGCTAGAAGTGAGCTTTTGTCCTTTTTAAGCACTACAGTTTGTTGGGAAACTGCAGTGTGGCTAGGCTGGGATTCACTCAACTCTCCAACCTTATCCTTGGGGTTTCTTTGATGTTCACCCCTTCCCTCACCTATCTTACCCTCCTTCACAATCCCCTCTATGGTTTTGGTAGATTTTTGAACTGATACCTTTTGAGAGATACCAGAGGGGGTTTTCTTTGATTTGGATTTAGAAATTGCAGTTGTTTTGGCAGCTTTGGTAGGCAACTGTTTGGTCATTGTCACAGTTGCCATAACTATGCCTGAAGTCAAAGAAATAGAAGAGATTGGAATAGTTGAGGGTCTGGATGAACTTACCTCACTTACCTGAGGTGTCAGCATTACAGGAAAATAGAACATTGGCACATCCTTGTGATGGTTGGCTCTGTTCAAGTCTGCAATGATTCTTCTCTCTTGAACCCAACAAGCTAATTTGTTGTTTGGGTTCTCAAGTTCAATCTCTTGACAAAGATGGTTAGCCAAAAGCATAAAAAATCTAGCATAGTAAATATTCTTTTTCTCTTTTGGCTAAGTCACCTAGTTTAAAACCTAACTCATACACAACAAGGTCACTGAAATTGTAATATTTGTCTGTAACTAGCATGTATAGCATGTTAAGCATGGAAATGTTCACAGAATCAAAATTACTGATTTTTCCAGAAAAGACTTTAGTTACTACTGTTAGGAATATGTGTATTAGTTTGATGATAAGTTAAACAAAACACTTAAGTAGAAATCTAGTGTTTGTAGCCTCAACGGATAAGACCATCTTGGCTATCCGTTGAAGGAGTAACTTTACTTAGCAATAAGTTTAGTATTGTAGCACATTTCATTCTCTGGTTTCAAGTTGTAATTCTTAGATGTTATAGGAAATTATCAGTCATGTTGACTACTAATGGATATACAAATAGGAGGGCTAATTGTAAATATTTCATGTCTTGTAATTTTGTATGAGTGAAGAAGTATCAACAGATATCGAATACCTTCAACGGATAAGAAACAAAGCTTCAACGGATGTCTCTAATGCTTCAACGGATAATATCCATCAACGGATAAGTGCTTCAACGGATAAAGACATCAATTGATAATGCATCAACGGATAAAGCTTCAACGGATAAAGCCTCAATGGATAAGGCATCAACGGATGAAAGCTTCAAGGGATGCTTGGTTCATTAACAGTTGATAGTGACAATTCACAAGCTGACAGAGGCACATGGGTTGATAGAGATAAACTGAAATGTGGAAGCCTCTAGGAGGAATCAAGAAAATGCAGCATTCCCATTCTGATGCAAACAAGGAAGTATTCAAAGATTCACAGATTATCCTAGATTGCATTGGATAGAGAAATGAAGAAGAAACATGTGAAGAATCCTTTCAATTGTATTTTACAGTTTTGTCTTCACTTGTAAACTTGGTGATATATAAACCAAGTAGCAGCTAGTAATTAGAAGTGAATTTTCCTGAGCTGTTTAGAAATATCAAGAGAGAAAATCATCTAGTTTGTACTAGGAAGCAGCTGTGATTTAATTCTTTGAATCACAGATTTTCTGAAATAACACATCTCTGGTGGAACAACAAATCTACCAGAAAAGTTTTTAAGTTCTTTGTGTTCTTTACATTTGTGTTTGAATATATATCTGTCTGTATCAGCTTCAAGCAATTCACACACATTTGTTCACTTAAACACTTAGCCTTAGAAACTGCTCAAAACTTGAAAAAGTTTTGAGATTTACATTCAACCCCCTTCTGTAAATCTCATTGTTAGTCCACTGGGAATAACAATTGGTATCAGAGCGAGCTCTTAACATACAAAGAGTTTAAAGATCTATTCTACTAACATCATGAGTAAGAAGGATATTGGTGTAAAGATTCCAATCCTGGAAAGAGATAACTATCATCACTGGAAGGTAAAGATGCATTTACATCTTCTCTCTCAAGATGAAAGCTACATCAACTGCATTGAGAATGGTCTTCACATCCCACACAAGGTGGCCACAGCTGCTACTGCTACAGTTGCTGTTGGACAGTCTATTCCCAAGCCAAAGGCAGAATGGATTGTTGAAGATATTGAAGAGGTCCATAAGGACAAGAAAGCCATGAACATTTTGTTTAATGGCCTGGATCAAGATATGTTTGACAATGTCATCAACAGCCAAACTGCTAAGGAAATTTGGAATACTGTGCAGCTTATCTGTGAAGGCACTGAGCAAGTTAGAGAAAACAAAATGCAGCTTCTCATTCAACAATATGAATATTTTCATTTTGAAGAAGGAGAATCATTGAATGATACATTCAACAGATTTCAGAAACTATTGAATGGATTAAAGCTGTATGGGAGAGTGTACCAAGTTAAGGACTCCAATTTAAAATTTCTAAGGTCTCTACCAAAGGAATGGAAGCCTATGACTGTTTCTCTAAGAAATTCTCAAGATTATAAGGACTTCACACTTGAAATATTATATGGAATTTTGAAGACTTATGAACTTGAGATGGAGCAAGATGAGCTGTTGGAAAAGGGAAAGAGAAAAGGAGGATCAGTTGCACTTGTAGCTGACAGTGAAAAAGTTGAAGCCAGAAATGAGGAAAAGACAATGCCAAGTCTCAAAATTGGCACAAGCAAATCAGAATCAAGCAAGGGTAAAGAGCAAGTTGCTGAGGATGAAGACAATTCCAGTCAGGATGAATCTGATGATATTGATGAACATCTGGCCTTTCTGTCCAGGAGGTTTGCAAAGATGAAGTTCAGGAAAAACACAAAGTTCACTAAGCCAAACAAAAACATGGTGGACAAATCAAAGTTCAAATGTTACAACTGTGGCATTAGTGGACACTTTACAAGTGAGTGTAGGAAGCCAAATTCTGAGAAAATGAAATTTGAGCAAGTTGATTACAAAAAGAAGTATTTTGATTTGCTCAAACAAAAGGAAAGAACTTTTCTCACTCAAGATGATTGGGCAGCAGATGGGGTAAATGAAGATGATGATGTGGAATATGTCAACCTAGCCCTGATGGCTAATTCTAATGAAAATGAAACTAGTTCATCAAGCAACCAGGTAATTACTACTGATCTCTCTCAGCTTTCTAAACATGAATGCAATGAAGCCATAAATGATATATCCAATGAATTATATCATTTGCATGTTTCTCTTAAATCACTAGCTCAAGAAAACACTAGGATCAAAGAAAATAATGTGTTTTTAAGTGATAGGAATGCTGTGTTAGAGAGTCAGATAATTGAGCTTGAAAAGATTAAACTTAAATGCTTGACTGTTGAGAGTGAACTAGAAGAAGCTGTTAAGAAAGTAGAAATTCTTTCTAAACAGTTAGAAAGTGAGCAAGAGGTAATCAAGGCCTGGAAAACATCTAGGGATGTTGGTGTTCAAATTGCCAAGGTTCAGGGAATTGAATCATTCTATGAGGATGCCTGGAAGAAAAACAAAAAGAAGTTAGAATTAATTGATGGATTGTCAATGGATGTGGAATCAACGGATGATGAAAGTTATCCGTTGAAGGAAGAAAAAGAGCATCCGTTGAAGGCTCATCAATTAAAACAGGCAAATAATAAAAATCTTAATAAGAAGAATGATTTAACTCTCAAGAACTTTGTCAAAGAAGGAGCCAGCACATCCAAAGATGTCAATAAGGTGAATATAGGACACATGACTTTAGATCAGCTGAAAAATAGGCTTAAGTTGGTTGAGGATAAGAAGGAAACTAAAAGAAAATCTAAAAGAAATGGGAAGGTAGGGATTAATAAGCATAACAATTACACACCTGATAGGTATGCTCCTAGAAAAAGCTGTGTGCATTGTAAAAGTGTTAATCACCTATCTGATAATTGCAAATCTGTTAAAAATGCTCCCATGCCTTCAAATCCCTCCATGCCTAACATGTCTATGTCACCTCTGCATGCTATGCCTGTTATGTCTCATTAGAATCCTCATGCACATCTTGCAAACATGCCATATATTAATAATCCCTATTTTACTGCATTTAGTATGCCTCACATGCCATACAATATGCCTATGTGGAATAACATGTTTGCACAATCTATGCTTTATCGATCAAATGTGCTAAATGATTCTGTGACTAACCCTATACTTCAACCAACCACATCTGAGATCAAGGTTGACCCAAAGTTACCTAAATCAAAAGATGCAGGAGGAATGAAGTCTAGGAAAAAGACTAACAAGGCTGGACCCAAGGAAACTTGGGTACCAAAATCAACTTGATTGATTTTGTTGTGTGCAGGGACAAAGAAGGAATCTATGGTACTTGGACAGTGGTTGTTCAAGACACATGACAGGAGATTTCACCCTGCTCACAGAGTTTAAGGAGAGAGCTGGCCCTAGCATAACCTTTGGAGATGACAGCAAAGGATTCACTATGGGATATGGCTCGATTTCAAAAGGAAATGTCATCATTGATGAAGTTGCATTGGTTGATGGTCTCAAACACAACTTATTGAGCATCAGTCAACTTTGTGACAGAGGGAATACTGTCTCCTTCAATTCTGAAGCCTGTATTGTCACAAGTAAGAAGGACAATAAAGTGGTTCTAACTGGAGTTAGAAAAGGAAATGTGTACCTAGCTGACTTCAACTCTACAGATGCAGAATCCATTACTTGTCTTTTTAGCAAAGCAAGTGCAGTTGAAAGTTGGCTATGGCACAAGAAGCTATCCCATTTGAATTTCAAGACAATGAATGATCTAGTCAAAAAGGACTTAGTTAGAGGAATGCCTCTAGTGGAATTCACAAGGGATGGACTATGTGATGCTTGTCAGAAAGGAAAGCAAAAGAAAGTATCATTCAGTAAGAAGCTTGAATCTGCAATTGATGAACCATTACAACTGCTACACATGGATCTTTTTGGACCAGTCAATGTATTGTAGCAAAAGAAAGTATCATTCAGTAAGAAGCTTGAATCTGCAATTGATGAACCATTACAACTGCTACACATGGATCTTTTTGGACCAGTCAATGTATTGTCAATTTCAAGGAAAATATATTGCCTAGTGATTGTTGATGATTTCTCTAAGTTTTCATGGGTCTATTTTCTTGGATCAAAGGATGAAGCTAGTGAAATCATTATCAATCATATCAAGCAAGTCAACAATCATCCTGATTTCAAAGTAAGGAATATTAGGAGTGACAATGGAACTGAGTTCAAGAATTCAACCATGAAGTTGTTCTGTGAAGAAAATGGGATCATGCATGAGTACTCAGCTCCAAGGACTCCACAACAAAATGGTGTGGTGGAAAGGAAGAACAGATCACTAATTGAAGCTGCAAGGACAATGCTTGAAGAGTCAAAACTCCCAACTTACTTTTGGCCTGAGGCTGTTAACTGTGCATGTTACACTCAGAATATTTCTCTAATCAATCAGGCAAAAGGCATGACTCCCTATCAACTATTCAAGAGAAGAAAACCAACTTTAAACTTTCTGCATGTCTTTGGTTGCAAATGTTACATCTTAAGGAATCAATCTGATCACAAAGGGAAGTTTGATGTAAAAGCTGATGAAGGAATATTTGTTGGTTATTCTGCTGGAAAATCTTATAGGGTCTACAATCTAAGAACAAACATTGTCATGGAATCTGTGCATATTGTGTTTGATGATAAAAAGATTGATGGACTAACAGATGAGGGACATCATGAAGGGCTCAAATTTGACAACATTGAGATATATTGTGATGATAGTGAAGATGAGAATGATGAAGAAGGCATCTCAAGAAGAATTCAGAATCTGCCTTTGGATAATGCACAGAATGCTGCATCCGTTGAAAGTCATAATTCAGCTTCCGTTGAAAGAAGCAATACAGCATCCGTTGAAAGACAAAGTGCATCATCCGTTGAAGTTCATAATGAAGCATCCATCAATCACAGTCTGTCAACGGATAATTAATTCACTTCATCAGTTGATAGAGCTCCCAATTCCTTTCAAAGGATCAGCAACTCAGGGGGAGTTTCAACCAATCAACATTCTATCTCACATCATGACAATAGTGAGGCAACCTCATCTAGAGCTAATCTACCACCTCAAAGGAAATGGACCAAAAATCACCCTTTTGAACTGATCATTGGTGATGCTACATCTAAAGTGCAAACTAGAAGGGCTACTCAAGATGAATGTCTGTATAGTAGCTTTCTATCACAGGAGGAACCTAAGAGAGTGGAAGAAGCTTTATTGGATCCAGATTGGATTTTAGCAATGCAAGAAGAGCTAATCCAATTTGAGAGAAACAAAGTATGGAAGCTGGTACCCAAGCCAAAGAACAAGAGTTCTATTGACACAAAATGGGTATTCAGAAACAAGATGGATGAAAATGGCATTGTCATAAGGAATAAAGCCAGATTGGTTGCTAAAGGCTACTCTCAACAAGAGGGAATAGATTTTGATGAAACATTTGCTCCAGTTGCCAGACTTGAAGCCATCAGAATCTTTCTAGCCTATGCAGCTAATGCCAATTTCAAAGTTTATCAAATGGATGTCAAGAGTGCATTTCTAAATGGGGAATTAGAGGAAGAAGTTTATGTAAGCCAACCTCCAGGATTTGAAGATCCAAATTTTCCAGACTATGTGTATTATCTGTTGAAAGCACTCTATGGACTAAAGCAAGCACCTAGAGCCTGGTATGAGACTTTGTCAAAATTCCTTCTAGATAATCACTTCACAAGAGGTACTGTTGATAAAACTCTCTTCTTTAGAAATGTTAATGGCTCTAAAATACTTGTTCAAATTTATGTAGATGATATTATATTTGGATCTACAGATGATAAGCTTTGTAAAAAGTTTGCTAAGTTAATGCAAAGTAAATATGAAATGAGAATGATGGGAGAGCTAACTTATTTTCTTGGTTTACAAGTTAAACAAGTTAGTGATGGAATTTTCATTAGTCAAACTAATTACATTTATGATCTTTTAAAGAAGTTTGACTTAATGGATTGTTCATCTGCAAAAACTCCCATGGCCACTGCCACCAAGCTTGAATTAAACAAGGCTGAAAAGTCTGTGGATATTTTAAGTTATAGAGGCATGGTTGGCTCACTTTTATATTTAACTGCTAGTAGACCTGATATAATGTTTTCTACATGTCTCTGTGCTAGATTTCAAGCTGACCCTAAAGAATCTCACTTAGTGGCTATTAAAAGAATTTTCAGATATCTCAAAGGGACTCCAAATCTAGGAATTTGGTACCCTAGAGAGTCTGGTTTTGATCTAATTGACTACTCAGATGCAGATTATGCAGGCTGCAAAATAGACAGGAAAAGCACAACTGGTTCCTGTCAATTTCTAGGGAAAAAGCTTGTGTCATGGTTCAGCAAGAAGCAGAATTCTGTTTCCACATCAACAGCTGAAGCTGAGTACATTGCTGCTGGTAGTTGTTGTGCACATATACTATGGATGAGGAATCAACTATTTGACTATGGTCTGACTGTTGACAAAATTCCAATATTCTGTGACAACACAAGTGCCATTGCCATTACTGAAAATCCAGTGCAGCACTCAAGAACCAAGCACATTGATATCAAGTACCACTTCATTAGGGAATATGTGATGAAAGGTACAGTGGAACTTCATTTTGTTCCAAGTGAAAAGCAGATTGCAGACATATTTACCAAGCCACTTGATGAATCAACATTCACAAGATTAGTAAGTGAGTTAGGTATGCTTAATTATTCATAATTTTTGTCATCTATATAATCTGCCTTGAAGCCTGAAATGAATTTGCTGCAAGAACAAAGTTGGCTTTAAGTAAGACTTATCCTATCAACGGATATTCCCTATCCGTTGAAAGCCAAAATTGCTCTATCAACGGATGTTCATTATCCGTTGAAAGACACATACATTTCTGGTAATTTTATCCTTCAACAGATAAAATGGTGTTGATCATCAACGGATAACTATTTACCTTATCCGTTGAAGTGTCACATCAGTTACTATAAGTGAGTCACAGCCGTTGATTCTTTTACTCAACCGTTGATACAAATATACAGTGTTGTATATCTTTGTATTTAAGGTTTTCAGAATTTCTACAGTTTTATTTATTCTTGAACGGCTGTAACTTACTTAAAAGTATCATTTAATCATTTTATTTATGTTTTAATTCAAGAAAGTATAAAAGCCCAATTGAACTCTTATTTTCACTTTACGCTTTCTTGCAATTTTATTCTCCTTCTCTCCCAAAAATTCTCAAGTTTTTCTCTGCAACCTCTACTCACAACAATGGCACCAGTAGTCAAAATTATGTCTCAAACAGGATTTGTTTATGAAAAGAATAATTTTGTAGCCTTGGTTGAAAAGAATGAAGCCCATTCTGATTATCACAAGATGATGGACTTCATCAAAAACTGCAAACTAAGCTATGCAATGCTGGAAGCCCCAACCATCTACTGTGAGGTGATTGAGGAGATTTGGACAACTGCAGAGTTCAACTCCACAGATATGACTATTGCCTTCTCTCTCAAAGGTAAGGACTATTGCATTAACTGTGATGATATACAATCTTGCTTTAAGTTGCCTGAGAATAATGCCATGACACCATACACTGATAAAGACGTATCTGCTATGTTAGATTCCATAGGCTATACTTTCGATTCTGCTAGTTTAGGTAGTATTAGAAGGAAAGGCCTTAGGAAAGAATGGAGTTTTCTTGGAGATGCCTTCATTAAAGTTTTCTCTGGGAAGATTAGCAATTTTGATTCCATAACTTCATCTCTTGTTAATATGCTCTATATGCTAGTTTCTGATAGGTACTTTAATTTTAGCAACTGTGTTATGCTAGAATTAGGATCCAGATTAGGTAACAAAGCTAATAGACCACATAACATCTACTATGCTAGATTCTTTATGTTATTGGCTAACCATGTTGCTGAAGGTTTGGTTATATCAAATGAGAATAATAAACTCAAATGCTGGGCACAAGAGAAAAGGGTCCTTGCAGACCTTTTGAGAATGAACCTCAACAGCCAGGGGCCATTGGTATATTTGCCAATCATGAATGCACCACAGGTAAGTGAGGTAAACACTTCTATAACTCCTACTATTTCCTACCCCATTGTTTCTTTGCCCTCTAGTGTGGCCAAGGAATCTGTGTCTTTGTCCAAACAGGTTCCTGCCAAAGCCACCAAAACCAAAGTTTCAAAACTCAAGTCAAAGAAACCTACCTCTATTGTTTCTCAAAAGACAACAGTTGTAACAACTACCATAAACCCTGAAGGGAGTGAACAGGGTGTGAGTGGTGAGGGGAGGGGTGAACATCAAGAAACCCCCCAGGATAAGGTGGGAGAGGTGAGTGGTACCCAAGCCAGCCAAGCCACAGTCTCTCAAAAGACTGTGGTGGTTCAAAAGGAGTCCAACACATCCCTAGTTGCATCCTCCCAAAAGGATGTAACTATTGAAAATAGTCCCCAACCAGGGACATGGAACAAAAGAGGGAGGGACACTGAAGCTACACATTCACCAATTAAAGCCTTTTCAAGGAAGAAGAAGGCCAAGACCCTAGTTTCCACACAAGGGACACACACAGCACAGATACATCCACCTGTATCTGAGCCTTCACAAATTCAGCTTGATGTGATTCTAGCAAATGTGGAATCACAGCCCCATTCTCTCATAATAGAAACACACCAATCATCAAACTCTCCATCACCCTCTCTGGATGTGGATATGATATTCACATCAATTCCTGATTCTCCCTCATTAAAACTCAGGGAGGAGCCCCACTCAAAACCTGATGATCATCATCTTTTAGATGATTTGTTGGATCATCAGCCAATTCTTTCAGATGTAATTGAAGAATCTGTGTTACCTCACTTAAAATCAATTCCCACAGATTCAACAATTATGTCACTTTCTATATCTGCATCTTTTCCTTCTTCAACGGATATCTCTCATCCGTTGACAAGTGGTTGTTCTTCAACGGATAAGCTTAACAGCAGTTATCCGTTGATACCATCAGTTTCCACTTCAACGGATACTCCCTATCCGTTGATGGTTTCTACACACATAACAGAAACAATACCAACTGTAGAGGACATGGCTACTGTACAATCACTTTTAGGTTTGAGGGAAGGGAGTGATCTTTTGAGTGAGAGGCTGGGTTGCTCCCAGGCAAAAGGAGAGGTTGAGAGTCACCATATGCATGCTATTTCTTCCAGCATGGCAAAAGTGAGTGAGGGGAGTGCCACCTTAGAAGGTGAGGGTGAGGGTGTGAGGGTGTGTGTGAGCCAGGGGGAGCCCCTGATGCAAGAAAATAGAGAAAAAGAGAGAAAGGCAGGTACAGAAGATATAAGGGTGGATCCAGCCATTGCTAGTGAGTCAATGAAAGTGGATGATTCAGAAAAGGAAAGACAATTTCAGCAACATTTCAAAGCTGCAATTGATAACATTTCCTTGGATTCTGACACTTTTACTCATCCTGTTTCAGTCTATCAATTATTGGCTGCTCAGGGCAATGTGGAGGCAGAACAAACATTACACATTGTACACACTTCAGAATATCTTCTCAGAGACAAAGCTGCTGTTAACAGGCTGCCTTCTCAAGCTGGTGAGCCATCTGAAGAATTTAGAGTGAATTCTAATGATGATGACTCTAATTCTTTGGATGAGAGCATGAACTTAGGGGGAGTAGCAGGCCCAAGTTCTGTTCCTGATCTTCCTGAATGGGCATGGGCAAAAGCCTCAACACCAAGAGAGTTTAGTGTCACTTTGATTAGACAAGTCATGACAATTCAGAAGGCCCTTCAGGAGACTACAGATGCTGGTACCAAGGCAATTCTTCAAGCTCATCTGGAATCTCTGCATCTCTTGCAGTTGCAGCATTTCCAATAAAATCTAAGTGTGGATGAGCTCAAACAGGACATTGCTGATCTGAAATCCTACAATGCTAAGAAGTTGGATTCAGTCATACCTTATGGTACTATGCAAGATTTGTTGGGGAGACTGAGGAAAGAATCTGATGCTGACAAGAGACTGGCCAGATTGGAAAACAGGGTTCAAATCATTGAAGATTCTATGGTCACAATTCTTCAGGATCAACAAACTCAAATAAATCTACTCATGCAGCTGGCCAATGCACAAGGCTTGACTCCTACCCTTGATGATAACAAAAAGGGGGAGAATAAAGGGAAAGGGGAAGGAGAGCCATCAACAACAGTTCAAATTTCTCAAGTGCTAGTTCCTGTCATCACCACTTCTCCAATTATTCAAATCAAAGGAAAGCTTGATGGAATTGATCTAATCCAGATAGCAGCAGCTGAATTGCAAGTCAAAGAGCAAAGGAAGAAGATTGATGAAAAGATGCAACAAATATTTGGTTCTACAACTTCTCAATCACAATCTGTGAAACACATCATAAAAGTGGAATCAATTATTATGGAACTCAAGCCAGTAGGGAGGAATAAGGTTGGAGAGACTTCTTCCATGGATTTGAAACCTATGGTCCTCAAGCCCAACAACAGATCCAATAAGGACTCTACAAAGAATCCTCTAAAAGAAGTGGATTTTCCTCTTCCAAAGGCTGATGAGGACAAGCTTTTGGGTAGAAGTATCTCATATCTCAAAGAGACCATGGATGTGGCTGTAAGGAGAAACATGGCTATTATCTTCAGAGAGGGAAAGAGCATATGTGTGATGCAAGGACATCCCAAATTCTCAATAGCCAAGAGGGAAGAAACCAGAAGGTTGAAGGAAGAAGCCAAACAGCTAAAGGCTGACAAAAGAGTACAAGCAAAGCTTAAAAAACAGCTAAAGTCAAGTCAGGCTGAAGAACAGAAATAAATTGAAGACAAAAGTGAAGATGAAGCTATGGGGGACATGGTTGGTACTGAGATGGAGGAAAGAAGTAAGGGAAGAGAAGAATGGCAGAAAGGGAACAGAAAGAAGGTCAATGCAAAGAGAAAAATGGTAGATAAGACTGAAGAAACCCAATCAATATCCAAACCACTACCCTCTATTCCTGAACCCATTGTGCCTGACCCCTTCATGAACATTCATGGTGAAACAATCATTCCCAAGGAGGAACCAATTGATTGGGACACCATAAAATTGCCCACCTTCCTAACCTCTTCTCCACCATCAAAGAAGCAGAAAAGAAGAATCAAATCAACACCCTCTAGAGCCTCAATCAAATTCACACAGAAGCCTAAGCCTAAACCTCAAGCCTCTAAAGATGATTATGTTCACAGACAGCTACCAGAAAGACTAGTGTTCAAATACAAAGGAGATGGGGAAAGAACCTGGCCTCTTTATAGAATTCTGAATGAAGGCTACTCTACCTTGATTAGAGTCTACTCAGCCATACAAAGGGATTCTGGCTTTACCAGGACTGCCAAGACTGAGATTCTCAACAAGATTGCCAACATAAGGAAAACTTGGAGGGAGCCCAATGCTTTGCCTAGAACTTTACTCATTCAAGAAGGAGGAATTACAATTCACAAATCACCTCATTGGTTGATGGAGTTCAGAGACAACAAAGGAGTCAGAAGATTTTTCAGAATTGAAGATCAGCTCAAGATTGTCAGTAATGAAACTCTCAAGGATATGCAATCTAAGTTAGACATCAATGAAGAAGATGAAGCTGAATTCTACATACAACTTCAACTTCAAATAGAGGAGAATGACATGAGGCTAGGAAAGAAAACAAGGAATCAAAGGAAAAGAAACTAATCTGCTCAGGCTAAAGGAGCACCCTTGGAAACAATGTAATTCTTCAATACCATCTCAGCATATACATTTTTGTAGCACTTTTTGAATTTCTGCTTTATTACAGTTTATATATTTGTCAAGTGTTTTGTTATCATCAAGCTAAACCCAAATTTATGCCTATAGTTCTAGTAGACATAAATAGGGGAAGATTGTTAGGAATATGTGTATTAGTTTGATGATAAGTTAAACAAAACACTTAAGTAGAAATCTAGTGTTTGTAGCCTCAACGGATAAGACCATCTTGGCTATCCGTTGAAGGAGTAGCTTTACTTAGCAATAAGTTTAGTATTGTAGCACATTTCATTCTCTGGTTTCAAGTTGTAATTCTTAAATATTCTAGGAAATTATCAGTCATGTTGACTACTAATGGATATACAAATAGGAGGGCTAATTGTAAATATTTCATGCCTTGTAATTTTGTATGAGTGAAGAAGTATCAACGGATATTGAAGACCTTCAACGGATAAGAAACAAAGCTTCAACGGATGTCTCTAATGCTTCAACGGATAATATCCATCAACGGATAAGTGCTTCAACGGATAAAGACTTCAACTGATAATGCATCAACAGATAAAGCTTCAACGGATAAAGCCTCAATGGATAAGGCATCAACGGATGAAAGCTTCAACGGATGCTTGGTTCATTAGCAGTTGATAGTGACAATTCATAAGCTGACAGAGGCACATGGGTTGACAGAGACAAACTGGAATGTGGAAGCCTCTAGGAGGAATCAAGAAAATGTAGCATTCCCATTCTGATGCAAACAAGGAAGTATTCAAAAATTCACAGATTATCCTAGATTGCATTGGATAGAGAAATGAAGAAGAAACATGTGAAGAATCCTTTCAATTGTATTTTACAGTTTTGTCTTCACTTATAAACTTGGTGATATATAAACCAAGTAGCAGCTAGTAATTAGAAGTGAATTTTCCTGAGCTGTTTAGAAATATCAAGAGAGAAAATCATCTAGTTTGTACTAGGAAGCAGCTGTGATTTAATCTTTGAATCACAGATTTTCTGAAATAACACATCTCTGGTGGAACAACAAATCCACCAGAAAAGTTTTTAAGTTCTTTGTGTTCTTTACATTTGTATTTGAATATATATCTGTCTGTATCAGCTTCAAGCAATTCACACACATTTGTTCACTTAAACACTTAGCCTTAGAAACTGCTCAAAACTTGAAAAAGTTTTGAGATTTACATTCAACCCCCCTTCTGTAAATCTCATTGTTAGTCCACTGGGAATAACAACTACATCACACAAGTAACTCCATTCCTTCCTAAGACCTAGTCTTCTAATTTCACTTAGTTTTGCAGTAGGAAGTGCATAATGAATGGAATTGAGCATATTGACAATATCAGTGTCAGTGTGTGGTGCAGTTACATTATCATCAGGAATCTTGAAACATGCTTTTATGACATCACTATTGATACAGAAATCATTACCTTTGATGGTTAGAGTGATGGTTTTGTCAGTAGAGTTATAGATTGCTGTTGTCCACATCTCCTCAACAACTTCACAATAAATTGTGGGTGATTCCAGCATGGTAAAACATAACTTGCAGTTGTTCACGAAGTCCATCATCTTATGATAGTCTTCAGATTGCTGAATCCCCTTATTGACCAAGGCAGTGAAGTTGTTATTCTCATAGATGAACCCAGTCTGTGACATGATCTTAACTACGGGTGCCATTGTTAGAGAAGAAAAGCTTGAAAAGAAAGAGGATTTTTGCTTGAGAGAGAATGAGGTAACACAGTTGAATTTGAGAATGATAAAAGAAAATGATTAGAATGAAATAAGCTTTTATACTTTACTCAAAATCAACTGATAAAAATAATAAAGAGAAGTAAATTACCCAATAGAAATTGTCTAAAATAGTCGTTTTAAAATAAACTGTAAAAATTCCACCCATTATCCGTCGTGTAATGGTTACAAACTGTAAGTATACTCGATGGATAATGTTCAGGGAATTAACGGTTAAGATTTAGACACTTCGACGGATGAGGATAAGTTGATATCCGTCAAGCTTTAAAGTACTCCAGAAAAGTAATTGATTTTTATTTACAATTTGTATATCGATGGATGACTCAACTCGATGGATAATGGTCATCCGTCGAGATGCAAATTTTGACTTAGCCAAAATTTTCATCCAAGACTAAAAATCAGTTAAATTTCTGGCTACTTTTCAACTTGCAAAATAATTCAGATAAATTCAAGAGTAATTAAGCATACCTAACTCACTTACCAACCTAGAAAAGGTGGATTCATCCAGTGGCTTGGTAAAAATATCTGCAAGTTGCTTCTCACTTGGAAAAAAATGTAACTCTACAGTACCATTCATTACATGTTCCCTTATGAAATGGTACTTGATGTCTATATGCTTTGTCCTTGAATGTTGCACTGGATTTTCAGTGATGGCAATTGCACTTGTGTTGTCACAGAAAATAGGAATCCTTTCAACTTGCAAACCATAGTCTAGCAATTGATTTTTCATCCATAAAATCTGTGCACAGCAACTGCCAGCAGCAATATATTCAGCTTCAGCTGTAGAAGTAGAAACTGAATTTTGCTTTTTACTGAACCAGGACACAAGCTTGTCTCCTAAAAATTGACAGGTTCCTGTTGTGCTTTTTCTATCAATTCTGCAACCTGCATAATCTGCATCTGAATAACCAGTTAGATCAAAGCCAGAATCTCTAGGATACCAATGCCAAGGTTTGGTGTTCCTTTGAGATATCTGAAGATTCTCTTAATAGCTATTAAATGAGACTTTCTAGGATCAGCCTAAAATCTAGCACACAAACATGTAGCAAACATTATATCTGGCCTACTAGCTGTTAAGTACAGAAGTGAGCCAACCATGCCTCTATAACTTGAAATATCCACAGACTTTTCAGTAGTGTTTAGTTCAAGCTTAGTTGCAGTGGCCATGAGAGTTTTTGCAGATGTGCAATCCATTAGATCAAACTTCTTTAAAAGATCAAAAATATATTTAGTTTGACTAATGAATATTCCATCACTAACTTGCTTAACTTGTAAACCAAGAAAGTAAGTTAGTTCTCCCATCATACTCATTTCATACTTGCTTTGCATCAGTTTGGCAAACTTTTTACAAAGTTTCTCATCTGTAGAGCCAAAAATAATATCATCTACATAAATTTGAACAAGTATGCTAGAGCCATTCACATTTCTGAAAAATAAAGTTTTATCTACAGTACCTCTTGTGAAGTGATTTTCCAAAAGGAACTTTGATAAAGTGTCATACCAGGCTCTAGGTGCTTGCTTCAGTCCATAAAGTGCTTTCAGTAGATAATAGACATACTCTGAGAAATTTGGATCTTCAAAGCCAGGAGGTTGACTTACATACACTTCTTCCTCCAAATCTCCATTCAAAAAGGCACTTTTGACATCCATTTGATAGACCTTGAAATTGGCATGGGCTGCATAGGCTAAGAAGATTCTGATGGCTTCAAGTCTTGCAACAGGAGCAAATGTTTCATCAAAATCTATTCCTTCTTGCTGACAATAGCCTTTAGCAACCAATCTTGCTTTGTTCCTTACTACTATGCCATTTTCATCCATCTTGTTTCTGAATACCCATTTGGTGTCTATTGGATTCTTTCCTGTAGGCTTGGGTACCAGCTTCCATACTTTATTCCTTTCAAATTGGTTTAGCTCTTCCTGCATAGCTAAAATCCAATCAGGATCTAACAAGGCTTCTTCTACCTTCTTTGGTTCTTCCTTAGACAGGAAGCTGCTGTATAGACATTCTTCTTGAGTTGCTCTCCTGGTTTGAACTCTGGAAGAAACATCACCAATGATCAGTTCAAAGGGGTGATCTTTTGTCCATTTTCTTGATTGAGGTAGATTAGCCCTAAGTGAAGAGACCTCAATGTTGTCTTGATGTGTGATTGAGTTTTGATTGCTAGAAACTCCCCCTGAGTTTGTGGATCTTTGATTTGAGATTGGGGTGATTTCTATGGGTGATCTGCCTTGACTTCCTGCTCCTTTTGATAACCCGACGGATGGTGAATTTTGAGTACCGACGGATGAGCCAGGTTGTCTTCCGACGGATAATACAGATTGCCTTCCGACGGATGAAGCATTATGTAACTCGACAGATGTTGAGTTTTGTGCTTTATTTGTAGTAGATTTGTCTGCATTATCCTTAGACACTGTTTCTTGATCACTCTCATCATCACTTTCATCACTGACCATCTCAACATTGTCGAATTTGAGGCTCTCATGGTAATCTCCATCTTTTAGTCCTTCAATCTTTTTATCATCAAACACAACATGTATAGATTCAACAACAATGTTGGTTCTTAGATTGTAGACTCTATATGCTTTACCAACAGCATATCCAACAAAAATTCCTTCATCTGCTTTAGCATCAAACTTCCCATTTTGATCAGTTTGATTTCTCAGAATATAGCATTTACAGCCAAAGACATGAAGAAAGTTCAGAGTTGGCTTCTTGTTCTTGAACAGTTGATAAGGTGTCATGCATCTTGCTTGATTAATCAGAGAGATGTTCTGAGTGTAGCATGCATTGTTTACAGCTTCAGCCCAGAAGTATGTTGGTAGTTTTGATTCTTCAAGCATTGTCCTTGCAGCTTCAATAAGAGATCTATTCTTTCTTTCCACTACTCCATTCTGTTGTGGAGTCCTTGCTGCTGAGAACTCATGCAAGATTCCATTTTCCTCACAAAATGCTCTCATGACATAGTTCTTGAACTCAGTTCCATTATCACTCCTGATTCTTCTAACTTTGAAATCAGGATGATTGTTAACTTACCTTATGTGATTGATGATGATTTCACTAGCTTCATCCTTGGAATTTAGGAAATAGGTCCAAGAGAACTTTGAGAAATCATCTACAATTACTAGGCAAAATCTTTTCTTTGAGATTGACAATATATTGACTGGTCCAAACAAATCCATGTGAAGCAGTTGTAGAGGCTCTTCAATTGCTGAATCAAGTTTCTTCCTGAATGATGCTTTAATCTGCTTCCCTTTTTGGCAGGCATCACATAGTCCATCCTTTGTAAACTCCACCATAGGAATGCCTCTAACTAGCTCTTTCTTTACCAGCTCATTCATGGTCTTGAAGTTCAAATGGGATAGCTTCTTGTGCAATAGCCAACTTTCATCTTGACTTGCTTTATTGAGAAGACAAGTTACAGATTCTGCTTTAGTTGAGTTGAAGTCAGCTAGATACACATTTCCTCTTCTCACACCAGTGAGAACCACTTTGTTGTTTTGATTATTAATCACAACACAGGTTTCTTTGTTGAAGGTTACTGAGTTGCCTTTATCACAAAGCTGGCTGATACTCAACAGATTATGTTTGAGACCATCCACTAAGGCAACCTCTTCAATGATGACATTGTCCTTTGAAATCAAGCCATATCCCACAGTATAACCTTTGCTGTCATCTTCACAAGTGATACTTGGGCCAGCTCTCTCTTCCAACTCTGTGAGCAGGGTAGAATCACCAGTCATGTGTCTTGAACAACCACTATCCAAGTACCAAAGATTCCTTCTGTTTCCCTGCACACATCAAAATCAAATCAAGTTGATTTTGGTACCCAAGTTTCCTTGGGTCCTGCCTTGTTAGCTTTCTTCTTCTATTTCTTAGGTCTTAACTCATTTGACTTAGGAATTTCAGATTCTTCCTTAGTCATTTGGGTTGGGCCTTTGAAACCACTAGATGCAACAGAATTATTATGCATGTTATGGCTAACAGGAAATGGCATGCTTGGTGCAAACATGTTATTCCAGTAAGGCATGCTAAATGGCATTTGAGGCATATTGTATGCAGCATAATATGGATTAGGTGCAAATGGCATATTAGCAAACTGTGCATTCATGTTCTGTGTAGGCATAACATTTACAGGCATGGGAGGCATGGCATTTATGTTAGAGAATTGAGGCTGAACAGACATGGGAGTAGGCATGGCAGATTTGCAATTAACAGACAAATGATTTACACTACCACACTTGACACAGATTTTTCTAGGAGCATATTTGTCAGGTGTGTAGTTATTATGTTTGTTAATCCCTACTTTACCATTCCTATTGTTTTTCCTTTTAGTCTCTGTTTTTACCTCTATCTTCTCAAGTCTGTCACTTAACTGTTTGACAGTCATGTGACCAACATTAGCCTTCTTCCCTTTCTTGGCTTGACTTGACTCTCCTGAAATAAAGTTCTTGGAAACAGACCCATACTTTTCATTTAGCTTGGTTAATTTGGCTTTGCTAATGGGTTTGCTCACAGCCGACGGATGAGGATTTTTATCATTCGACGGATAACACTTTTTGTTATCCGACGGATAGTCCTCATCATCCGTCGAGTCTACATCTGTCAGCAATCCATCTACCAAAATAGGTTCTAGTTTCTCCTTATTCTTTTTCCAGGCTTCATCATAAAAAGACTCAATTCCTTGAACTTTGGTGATTTGAGCATGAATATCTCTGGATGTTTTCCATGCTTTAATCACCTCTTGTTCACGATCGAGCTGCTTCTTTAAAATTTCTTCCTTTTTCAAGGACTCAGTTAATTCCTCCTTGGCAATTCTACACTCAATTTTTAGTTTCTCAAACTCAACAAACTGAGACTCAAGCACATTATTCCTCTCACTCAAAAACAAGTTGTTTTCTTTGATTTTAGCATTTTCTTTAGTGAGGAACTTAAGTGTAACACACAAATGATACAATTCTGTAGACATATCATTTATTGCATCATTACACTCAGCTTTAGATAAATGTGCAAGGTTTGTAGTGATTACCTGGTTGCTTGAGGAACTTGTCTCTGTTTCATCAGACTTGGCCATAAGGGCTAGATTGACATAGCTGACATCCTCATCTTCATCCAAACCATCAGCTGCCCAGTCATTCTCTTGTGTAATAAAAGCCCTTTCCTTCTGTTTGAGTAGATCAAAGTATTTTTGCTTATAATCCACAGACTCAAATCTTTTCTTACTGGAATCTGACTTTCTACACTCATTTGCAAAATGCCCTGCCAAGCCATATTTGAAACACTTGAATTTTGATTTATCCATCATGTTTCTATTTGGCTTGGCAGCTCCAAAGTTCTTCTTGAACTTGAGCTTGGCAAATCTTATTGAAAGGAATGCTAGGTGCTCATCAATGTCCTCCATGTCATCTTGACTCAATGAATCTTCACTTTCTGCAGCTAGCCCTTTACCCTTGCTTTCACAGGCCTTTGAAGTTGATTCCACAGCTTCCATCATCACTTCCTTCTCCTTTTCCAGTTCAGCCACTAGTGCAATGGATCCTCCTTTCTTCGTTCCTCTCTCTATTCTTTCATCCTGCTCTATCTCAAGCTCATAGGTCTTCAGAATGCCATACAGTCTCTCCAAAGTAAACTCCTTATAATCTTGTGAGTTTCTCAATGAGACTGTCATTGGTTTCCATTCCTTTGGAAGAGATCTAAGAAATTTCAGATTGGAGTCTTTAGTCTGATAGACTCTTCCATGCAATTTCAGAGCATTTAGTAGCTTTTGAAATCTACTAAAAATGTCAGTGAGTGACTCACTTTCTTCATTGTGAAAATGCTCATATTGCTGAATCAGGAGCTGCATTTTATTTTCTCTTACTTGCTCAGTACCATCACAGATTATCTGTATTGTGTCCCAAACTTCCTTGGCAGTTTTGTAGTTGATGATGTTATCAAACATGTCTGCATCAACACCATTGAACAGAATGTTCATGGCCTTTTTATCTTTCCTGACTTGTTCAATATCAGGGTCAGACCATTCATGCCTTGGCTTTGGAACAGATGGTTCATTTCTTGTTGCAGCTCTCATTGGAACATGAGGGCCTCTTTCTATGCAGTCCACATAGGCCTCATCTTGAGAAAGCATATGAAGATGCATCTTTACCTTCCAATGATGGTAATTATCTTTATCAAGAAAAGGAATCTTGACTCCAACATCTTTCTTGTTCATCTTGCTGAATTGTTTTGATCTTTAAACTCTTTGTAGATTAAGAGCTTTCTCTGATACCAATTGTTAGTCCCTTGACAATGTAGCAAGAATTACAGAAGGGGGTTGAATGGAATTCTTGAACCTTTTTCTTGAAATAAAAATGTTCAACTCGATTATTGATATATCTGTTTTGATTAGCACAATGTGAAATATAAACTCAAATGAATAAAACACAAGTAATTAAAAACAAGAGTCTTTAAAAACTTTCTGGTGGATTTAAAGTCAAAAGAACTGAACAAATATAAAATCTAACAGTCTTGATCTTTGCTACTTTTCGTCCTCTATTACCCAGTTAATGGGCTTCCACAGTGTGTTTGTATCCAACTCAACGGCTGTGTGTCAGCTTTCACTGTTCAACTGATGTTTGAATTCTTGATATGATCATCCGTCGACTTTCAGATCATCCGTCAATGACATGATTGATCATCCGTCGACTGCTATGTTAAACATCCGTTGATAGTCATTTGATCATCCGTCGAAGCTTTGTTAATCATCCGTTGGTAGCTATTTTGGCACTTGACTTCATTTCACTTATACAGAATTACAAGACATTGCTTATGTACAGTTAATCAACCTATTCTGCATATCTAGTTAAAGTCAACATGACTTATATGCTACTCCAGATTCTATACAAAGGTGAATACAACACTGTGCTACAAACTTATTATTACATAAGCTACTCACTCGATGGATAATTGTTTAATCATCCGTCGGGACTATAATGAGTTATCCGTCGGGACTATAATTCTTATCCGTCAAGTGCTACATTATTTCACTAAGTAAAATCTACTTAGATGTTTTGTTTAGGTAATCATCAAGTACACAACATATTCACAACAAATATTAATTAAAAAAACCAATGCGGGACCTATGATCCTTAACAAAAACCCTTCCGACAAAATAATACATATCCTTACGGTTTATACGCAGTCGAATCTAATTAGCACCCTTGAACTTTTCCTCCAAACAAACTACTATCGCAAACTAAAGTTTTTTTAGCTAAAATAAACAATTCCATTCTCTTTCGATTCTATCAAAAGATAGGCGACATATGTCAAAATACTTAATTATAAATAACATAAAATATAGACATATGTTTCAAGTTTAATTATTTTAAGAAAAAATAATAATCTTATCATTTAATTTAATTAGAAACAAAATAATAACATAAATATAATTAGAAATAAATATGTATAATGAATTTAGGATAAAACAAAATAATAATATTCACCCGAGCCCAAATAAATAATACTATTGAACCGACTAAAACATTATTCAAATAAAAAGATAATTCGTTGGAAAGTACAATGGCATGTGATAAAAGAAAATAATACACACTGCTCATTCGGTCTTAAGAAATTATACCGTTCATCCAGGCTAAAATAACTGATAGGGATAAATGAATCCTGATTGTGTAAATTAAATATTATATTAATTATACATGATTTGGGCTGCTAGGCCCAATAAGAAGATGTATGATATTCAGACCAAAAAGGTTAACACACTGATCAGGCCTGATGGACCAGATCAGGCCTGATTGAACAAAGAAGGCCCAAAACCCTAATTATTAATTAATTTCATAATTAATTAATAAGGGAGAAAAACAACTATTAAGATAAGTCCTAGTGGGGATATAAATCCTTGTAGATTGACCTCCAAGGAACCTCATGGGATAAGGAATCAGCTTCCTACTTCCTAGGACTCCAAAGTCCATTCTAATTCAGAGACTTGACCACCAAGTCTCCTATACCAAGTCCAACTCAAGGACTCCCAACATTTATATTAGGGGTCTCACCCCACAGATCAGAACTACATTTTTTGACTTGATCCTTGGCAATCAGCAAGGTACGTATGCATCTTGTTAAGGCAGATTGAGTCACGAAACACAAGAGCAGTCAAATCGAGCCTCGAAGCTCACGTTCCTTAGTAATAAATACAGCAATTATATATCTTAGTTTTTAATCCATAACATTTGGCGCCGTCTGTGGGAAAGCACAACAACAACCATGACGAGAACACGGAGAACAATTAGAGCTCTTGAGGAAGGAACACCATCGGGGACAACCCAAGTGATTTCGTCAGCCATGGAGATACCTCCTCATTCAACTTATGCGGCTACCCAAGGAGAAGCCCCGATAGGGGCAACTCAACCTCAGACACAAGGGACGATTCCCTCGGCTATTCAAAGTACGACTCTCCAAGTTCAACAACTACATGCACCTGTGAATTCTCGACCCATCGGGTACGAATATTCAACTGTTGTGACCACTAACCCCCCATATGGGATGCCCCTTTACCCTGAGGTTGGAGAAAGTGGACATGCCGGACGGAGTGAAGCACGAGGGCGATCACCCTTGGCTCCTATCCCTGAGGATCCAGACTTTTTTGGTCCTTACACTGAGAGAGATTCCGAATCTTCGAATGATGAAGTAGCCCCAAGAAGGAGACGTGCTGGTAAAGAGCCGATGGCTGATGGTAGTCAACGTCCTCAAAGCACCCAAGGGACGAATCCCCAAAAAGTGCAGGAAAGGATCAGGGCTCACGAGGCTGAGATTCAAAGGCTGAGGCGCGAATTGGAGGCGCACTAGACAACCAGACCCCCAGTACCTCCTAGGGGGAGAAATCCTCCTCCTATCATAGACCTGGATGGTCCAGTACATAGAAGGGCTGCTGTCCCAAGGGCTGATCCAAGCAATCTTCTTCCCCTTGGAGATCCTGATGATCCTACTCCGCCCTTCACTGAAGATATAATGAATGCCCATATCTCAAGGAAGTTCAAGATGCCAACTATCAAAGCTTATGATGGCATGAAGATCCCGCTAATCATGTTAGGACATTCTCTAATGCACTGTTGTTGCAGCCCGTGAATGATGCTATTAAGTGTCGGGCCTTTCCTCAAACCCTGTCGGGTATGGCTCAAAGGTGGTATAGTCGTTTGCCCCCAAACTCTATTGGGTCGTTCAGAGAATTAAGTCAGGCTTTCATTAAACAGTTCATCAGTGAGAGATTGCATGAGAAAAGTTCAGCATCCCTCATGAGCGTTGTGCATGGAGCAAATGAATCTTTGAGAGACTACCTGAATCGTTTCACAAAGGAGGCTTTAAAAGTCCCGGACCTTGATGACAAGGTCACAATGATAGCACTGCAACAAAGAACTAGGGATGAGTTTTTTAAGATGTCCTTGGCCAAACGCCCTCCTGAAAGCATGTTGCAGCTCTAGGATAGGGCAGGGAAGTACATTAAGGTGGAAGAGAGCATGAGGAAGACCGTAGTGAGTAATGAGCCCATTGGAGGCAAGAAGCGGAAAACTGATCTGGAGTATATCGCTAAGGACAAGTATCCTAGAACCGAGCAAAACCATGATTCAACCCCCAAGAAGGGAGGACCTGGGCAAAAGTTCATTGAATACGCTAAGCTGAATGCTCCTAGAAGCCAGATCTTGATGGAAATCGAGAAAGATCGAGATATTCGTTGGCCTAAGCCCTTGAAGGATGATCCTGCCAAACTAGATAAGAGCAAGTATTGCAGATTTCATAAAGATGTTGGTCATGACACCGATGAGTGTAGACAGCTGAAAGATGAAATTGAGTTCCTCATTCGAAAAGGAAGATTGAACAAATACACTGGAGAAGGAGGGGATAGGAATAACAATGGAAGGAAGAACTTTGAAGATCGTAGGAGGGACCAAGACGATCAGGGGAGGAATCCCCAGCCTAGAGGACCGGTTATAAACGCAATTTTTGGAGGGCCGCGACCTCGAGGGCCTGTGATAAACACAATCTTTGGATGACCAACTGCTGCTAGATTATCCAGGAACTCCAGAAATGCATATACTAGAGAGGTTATACATATTGTTGGAGAAGCCCCGAAGAGGGCCAAGACAGAAGTAACATTAGCTTTTGATGATTCTGACCTAGAGGGTGTGAAATTTCCTCATGACGACCCGCTGGTCATAACACCGATAATAGGAAATAGCCCGGTCAAGAGGGTCCTTGTGGATAATGGTGCTTCAGTGGATATCTTGCTCCATGACGCCTTTCTAAGGATGGGATATAATGACTCCCAATTGACCCCAACCGAAATGCCAATATATGGATTTGCGGGAGTAGAGTGTCCCGTGGAAGGGATAATCAAGTTGCCAACCACCATAGGTCAGGAACCAAGGCAAGCAACGCAAATGTTGGACTTTGTGGTGGTAAAGACTAGTTCAACTTATAATGCTATCATGGGGAGAACAGGGATACATGCCTTCAAGGCAGTCCCTTCTTCCTACCATTCAGTTATGAAGTTTCCCACCCGGAATGGGATTGAAGAAGAGAGAGGAGATCAAAAAATGGCTAGATGCTGTTATGTAGCCTCTTTGAGGGAAGATAGAGTTGGGGGGCAGGTTCTTCCTATTGAAGATATGGATATCCAAGAGAATGATGAGAAAAGAGGAAAGCCAGCAGAAGACTTGGTTTCGATTTCTTTAGCCCCCGAGAATCCTGAGAGGGTGACTTTCATTGGAGCCACACTCGAGGAGCCCCTTAGAGGGAAGTTGGTGAGATTTTTGCAAGAAAATAGTGATGTATTTGCATGGTCAGCAGTTGATATGCCAGGCATAGACCCAGAACTGATTACCCACAAGTTGAACGTGGACCCAAATCGAAAGACGGTGAAGCAAAAGAAAAGAAACTTTGCCCCGGAAAGACAAGAAGCTATAAAACAGGAGGTTGAGAAGCTCTTAGAGGCTGGTTTCATTGAGGAGATACAGTTTCCTGAATGGTTAGCAAACCCTGTGATGGTGAAGAACGCCAATGGAAAATGGAGGATGTGTATACACTTCACTGATCTGAATGATGCATGCCCTAAGAACTGTTTTCCATTGCCAAGGATTGATACTTTGATAGATGCCACTGCTGGGCATGAGATGCTAAGCTTCATGGATGGATTTAGTGGATACAATCTAATTAAGATGCACAAGGATGATATTCCAAAGGTATCATTCATCACTGACTTTGGTGTTTATTGTTATCTTGTTATGGCATTTGGTCTTAAGAATGCAGGAGCCACCTATCAAAGTTTGGTAAATAAAATTTTTAAGGATCTTATTGGCAAGACTATGGAAGTCTATGTTGATGACATGTTAGTCAAGAGTCTAGTAAAGACTGATCATATAACCCATTTGAGGGAAGCTTTTGAGGTCCTGAGGTACCACAAAATGATGTTAAATCCTACGAAGTGTGCTTTCGGAGTAGGATCTGGAATTTTTTTGGGATTGATGGTCTCCAAGAGAGGGATCGAGGCCAACTCCGATAAAATAAAGGCAATCCTGGACATGGAGCCACCAAAAAATGTCAAGGATGTTCAGAAGCTTACGGGAAGGGTTGTTGCGTTGGGACGATTCATCTCCAAGTCAGGAAACAAGTGCTTGTCGTTCTTCAAGTCACTAAAGAACATTAAGGACTTTGTATGGAGTGAGGAAAACCAGAAGGCATTTGAGGAATTAAAGAAATATATGGCCCAAGCCCCGATGTTGGCCAAGCCAGTTTTGAATGAAGTTTTATACTTGTACTTAGCCGTTTCAGAAAGTGCCTTGAGCGCTGTATTGGTTAAGGAGGAACTGAAAATCCAGAATCCCGTATACTATGTCAGTAAAATTCTGCATGGTGCTGAGTTGAATTATTCAACTATTGAGAAATTTTCTCTAGCCTTGGTAATGGCTTCAAGAAAGTTACGTCCTTACTTTCAGGCTCATCAAATTGAAGTGCTAACAAATCAGCCCCTGAGAAATATCATTCATAGTCCCAAGGCTAGTGGGAGGTTGATCAAGTGGGCAATAGAGCTGGGAGAATTCGACATCAAGTATAAGCCACGAACGGCAATAAAAGCCCAGGCATGAGCTGACTTCGTGGTGGAATGTACCATACCCAACCAAGAAGTCGGGGGGCAGGAAGATACCATGCCTCAAGACAAGGAAGTTGATAAGGGGGACAAAGAGAAGGATGATAAGGAGAAAGAATATTGGGTTCTCTATTTTGATGGGGCATTAAAAACAAATTCAAGTGGAGCAGGTTTGGTTTTAGGAAGCCCTGATGGGTTCTTGATTGAGTATTCCATGAAGTTAGATTTCCCGACCACAAACAATGAGGCAGAATACGAAGCTCTGATAGATGGTCTTGGCTTAGCAGGGACACTTAGAGTCAAGAACTTAAAAGTCTGTGGAAACTCGAAGCTGGTCATATCCCAGGTGAAGGGAGAGTTTGAGGCAAGGTATGGTACGATGACTAAGTATGTCCACCTAGTAAGGGTCGTGATGACCCAATTCGATGAATGCCATGTTGAGCACATTCCAAGGGAGGAAAATGCTAAGGCAGATGCATTGTCAAAGTTTGCTTCATCTGAGATAGAAGAAAGTTCTGGAAGTGTATACTTTCGCGTTTGGAAAAAACGAAGCATTGATGTTAAGCTTGTAGCTCCTATAGGCCCGGGGACATCATGGATAGATCCCATTAAGGTTCACATTCAAACCAGTTGGTTGCCGAACGATGCTACTGAAGCATGAAAATTGGTTGTTCGAGCACTAAGATACTCTTTGATAGATGGAATTCTGTATAAAAGATCTTTCGTGGTTCCCTACTTAAGGTGTCTCAGGCCCGATGAGGCACGCTTAGCTCTTGAAGAAGTACATGAAGGCATATGTGGGCAACACTTGGGGGGCAGGGCCTTAGCTCATAAGATAACCCGTTTAGGCTTCTACTGGCCAGAAATGATGGCTGATGCCAAGGAATATGTGAAAAAGTGTGACCGCTGTCAGAAGCACGCACCAGTTGTTAGACAATCCCCTGAGATGCTGACCTCCATCAACTCGCCCATCCCCTTTGCTATGTGGGGAATGGATATACTGGGGCCTTTCCCCATAGCCACGGCACAAAGGAAGTTCCTGATTGTAGCCATTGATTATTTTACTAAGTGGATTGAAGCCAAACCTTTGGCCAAAATCACAACTAAGTAAGTTATACAATTCCTGTGGGAAAATATCATGTGCCGGTATGGAATTCCCCGCATCCTAGTCACTGACAATGGAACACAATTCAACAATGAGGAATTCAAGAAGTATAGTGAGGAGAATGAAATTGAGTTGCGATTCACCTCTGTGGCTCACCCGCAAGCCAATGGGCAAACAGAAGTGGCGAATTGAATAATCCTGGATGGACTAAAGAAGAGGATCGAGAAATCAAGGAATAACTGGATGGATGAAATACTCCCAATACTATGGGCCTATAGGACTACATGTAGAGTCACGACTGGAGCAACTCCCTTCATGTTAGCATATGGGGCAGAAGCAGTTGTTCCCGTGGAGATATCACATTCCTCTCCAAGGATTCAAGCTTTCAATGCTGAGGAGAATGAGGAAGGGCAAAGGTTAGCCCTGGATTTAATTGATGAAGTGTGAGATGAGGCATATGCGAAGATAGTGGAATATCAGAAAAAGGCTTCATTCTACTACAACCTCAGGGTTAAAGAAAGGTTTTTCAAACAAGGCGATTTAGTCTTGAGGAAGACAGAAGCTTCTGGTGTAGGACAGAAAGGGAAGCTTGCCCCAAATTGGGAAGGGCCATACAAGGTCAAGAGTGTTCAAGGTAGAGGAACCTACAAGCTGGAGACTATGGACGGTTTTGAAGTCCCAAGAACTTGGCATGCACAAAACCTGAAGGTTTACTATGTGTAAGGCGATTGAATGCGATTCTCATTTGTCAAGATGACAAGAAGGTTGAAAAGCACCTTGAAGTTTTTCTTGCTTAGAATTTATATGTTTTAGTTTTATTTTGAGGTTTGTTAAGACTTGTGTAAGGGATGAATCCCAAACAATTTATGAAGTTCAGAAATTGCATGAAATATGTTTGAGTCTCTGCGGTAAGACAAGTAAGCTAAATGCATGAAAGGCAAGCATAAAATGAGATGAATATGAATGGATCAAATAAATATTACAAAAGTATAATAAATAAAGTCTCGAAAATAAGACAAAGTAAATAAGCCACGCAGGGCTGTAAAAGCTCTAAGGAGCTGAGGTGCCCACGACATCCATGTCGTCATCCCCTCCGCTCTCGCTAGAAGTCTCTGTCGTCTCGGAGGAGGAGGAAGAGCTATCACCCTCAGCAGGTCTGAAAGAAGACTCGGGAGGAGGAAGAAGCGGGTCTTGAGGGATACGATCCGAGACAACTACTCGGGTACGAAACCTCTGCAGCAATGACTCATCATCAGGGCAGACATAGTCCACCGGGTTAATATCAGGACAAGCCTCGTTCACGGTCCCAAGGGATGAGTCCCAACCAGTCCTGAAAAACCCTGGAAAGACTGAGTCATCCCTTACCCTCATGGACAGGGTAAACTCCTCCGAGTCCAGATAGTTATCTATCGCCTTATCTTTCTCGGCCCGAAGCACCACCAGCTCGGCGTTAGATTCTCCGAGTTCTTCCTCCTTACGCTTGAACTTATTCTCTAGAGCAGCATACTTCTTTTGTTGCCTCCTGAGGGCATTGTCGGCCTTGTCATAAGCCTCTTCCATGACTCGGCTTGCCTCACAGCGCCTTGAAAATAGGCGTTAGACTGAAATGAAACAATAAACAAAGTGTAGGCAAGTGAATGCTACAAACAAGAAAGATAAATTCAAGAAAAGGTCATACCGAGGCCAGGGATTGAGCTCCCATGAGGTTTATCCTCTCCAGGTTAGGGGTGGTGACCACGTTAGTGAAATCTTTGGGAGTTACGCCGTGGTAGGACCAATCCCAGGCGTGCTTCATGGATCCAACCACAGTATCCCCTCGGCGGAATCCCCAGAGAGGCTGGAAAGCGCCCGTAGCAGCAGGGGCAGGAGCAACAACAGTAATAGGAGCACTAGGGGCTTCGGCACCCTCAGCTGAAGCCTCCCCCATGGGATCCTTGTGCTTCCGTAAGAAGATAGGCTCCGTGGCCTTTCCTCGAGTGTCTAGGCCTGCAAGCCGAGCTTTCTTCATCCCGGCAGTCTCTTCAACAGGAGGCACATTATCCTCGTTGATCTCTTTAGCAGCTGCAAAACAAGATAAAAAACAAAATAAGTGGTGTCAATAATGCATGAAATGAAGTAAAATTGAGAAGGGAAGAAAAATATCCTGTTGAGAAACAGAGGATAGCCCCACATGGATGAGGGAGAACTCCTCTAAAAGAGTCCAGCTGGTAGTAGTATCGTCATCCCGGGTAAGCTCATTGTAAATAATAGTTTCCTCGGGAGTTAAGTGAATGTATTTGAGGCTACCATCACTAACCTTCCCGAAGGAAGATCTGAATAGTGTGCCCCAGTCGGCATTCTCCCACCGTAACCCGACAAAACTATTCCTCCAATTTTGGTTATTATCGGGAATGGAGGCGCTGTTAAAGATATGCTTACACTTGGGCCTTTGTTTAACATAGACCCAACCACAAATACTGGAAGAGCTGTTATAACACTGAAAAATCTTCCTAAAAACAGCTACAGACAGGGGAAAACCTTCCCTAAGGCAGCAAACCATAAAACATAAAATATTCCTCCAAGCGTTTGGAGGAAGTTGACACGGGTTTATTTTTAAATCAGCTAGAAGGTGAGGAATGAAGGGCTGAAAAGGAAACCTAAGCCCAGCATTAAGGGCATCTGTAACACCCCCAGATCCGGGGTCGGGAATCCGGGTTGTCACGGTCTTTCTTTCCACAATATCACTTTACTTAATTAATAATAAATACCCTCATGCTGTGACCCCACACTAACACACACCACAACTCGTTATAGTCTCAGAGATGAAATTGAAATAAGTACAAGTCTTTGAATCCAAAATTTAAAATTATTACAACCCAAAATGATTACTTGATAATTTACAGTTAATTGCCATTATCTGCCACAAGTTATAATTATACATAATTGGATTCTCAAAAGTAGATGGTCTAAACTACAATGGATCTACCTCTGCAGCTATAGCAGCTACAATATCAGCGGGAAGACGCGGGACGCTTCCCACGCGCTTGCGCTGGGTCTGCTGGAGTCTGGCCATCTCTCCTAACTGTTGTTGTGTGATGAAGAAATAAAGCAAGAGTGAGCCTTACAGCTCGCAAGATAATATGTATAGTGGTAACAATAATATAAGTATCTACATGGATACTTACTAGCATCTCTATCATATGCAAGATAATTACTTGCTAGATATAAGTAAAAACAAGGAATGAAGCTACCAATACTTCACCACACTTATATCATATAAAGTTACTTGAACTGCCACCGCTCAAAGTATTATAAGTTTTAAGAAAAACATCCCATAGATGAGACCACAAGTTAAAACTTGAATAGATTCAATCTTTGAAATATTATTGAATGAAAAAGTTATGAGATACTTTATTTAGTCCCGATATATATATATATCCACATATATATATCCCGAAAACATTTCCTGGAACCTCTGTTATGTGAAGTATGAACAGAGTTCGAAACATCCAATGAATTTTGGAAAGGAAAAGAATTTTGGCATAAACCCGATATCTCGCTGATCAGGCAAAGATACCAATAAGTAACCTTTTCTACTAGTAGATGGACGAATTCCCCACTGGTCATCACCCTGGTCATAATTAAGACCTATGCTGGACTGCCACTCAGCCACCTATGCATTTGATGGACTCCCACTGAGCCACTTACACAATAATAGACCGTACCTCGGCCTGTCGCTTATGCCGACTCAATGAGAGGGGCTTACTTCCCGAACTTTGGGCAAGTAATCAATTCATTTACCAAATCTGCAACCTTGTTGCGAATATAAAATACACCACAGAGCCGGATTTCCCAGGTTTTGAGCGGGTATTTAAATCCCCTTTAAAAAGGAAGATCTTAAATATAAAAATGAGTTTTGGGATCCGCTCTGACTTTTAAAAACCATTTTGAAGACTCGAAAATACTTTAAAGAGTGTTTGGAGTAAGGCTGATTTAATGAAGTAAATCAGTCCCCAGAATATTAGAAAATATCTGAATATTATTAATTAAATAATATTCCCATGAAGAATAGTCTTTATAAAAATAATTGAAGTAGAAGTATTAAAACTTATACTTGAAACGAGTATTAAATAACCAAAGCTATACTTATATGAAAGTATTATCTTTATTTGAATAATCGAAAATAAGTTTGATTATTGACATCTTATTCTTTAATAAAATAAAGAATATATCTCAGCAAATAATCGGAGTCATAGATCCTCAAATGAATATTCAAATAATATTCAATAAATAAAATAAGCTGAGTCATAATACCTCGAATGAATATTATAAATAATATTCATTAAATAAAATAAAGGAGTCATAAGTCCTCCGATGAATATTCAAATCATATTGAAATAATAAAATAAACTGAGTCATAACCCTCGAATGAATATTCAAATAATATTCAGATAAATAAATAAAAGGAGTCATAAGTCCTCGAATGAATATTATAAATAATATTCAATAATAAAATAAAATTTAAAGTTATCGAATAAACCTTATTCGATTAATAGTTTGGAAAACTATAACCATATATATATATATAAATATATATATATATATATATATATATATCCATATCCATATATACAAGATTACTCGGGATCCTCGACTCCCGGTTTTTGAAATATTTTCACCTTTGGGTCCCTATACTAAGGGTATATGCAAAATACCGCTATCCTCTAGCATAGGTATTATCAACTGAACCAACAGATATATATTTCAAGAATATGAAACAGGCATGCATATATACCATATCACATGCTACAATATATCGCAAGAATTTGCTAAATAACCAACATGCATCTATCGTAAGATAATGCATATACAAGTGTATACATCACAACAACAGTATAACGGGTAGAAAACTTGCCTGAGCGACTTGGGGGTGAGAAAGGCTCGGGACGAGTCTGATAACCTATAAACAACAAGTAAGTTGGAATTAAACCAAAATCACTTGTAAATCTATGCTTTAACTAACTTAGACTCTAACGCTTGTTTGGCGCTCACCGATTCGCTTAAGTCACTCGGGTACCCTCGGCTCCGCCATTTTTAATAATTTAACCTTTACGAGTTTTAAAGCGATTCCTTCGCGAATGTCTTACCAACTGCCTAACACACTTACCATAAATGTTTCACACATTAATTAACCCTTTTTGGTCTTTAACCTATGTTTCAAAGTAAGGCGAGGGAAAAAGTTTCGTTCGCGAAACGCCGTTACTTGAAACGGTCGCTTCTCCTAAACCGTGCATCGGAATCGAACGAACTACATATCAAAACGAAGCTCGTAACATGAGCTATCTAAACATGGCAGTGGTCATAATCTAGCAGGGGGTTCTCGGGTCCTAGTGCTATGCACAAAAACAGTCCAAAGAAAATCGGACATTACGACGGCTATGTTTACGCGATTTCCAAATTTTAACCCATTCACAAACAACCCAAATCAACCTCAAATCCAACATACAACCATCCTCCATCCTTATCACATCATAACAACCCCAACCAATTCAATTTAACCATTCATACTTATGCTTAAACTTTACTTTAATCATTCTTAAGTTCCTTTAAATCAAAACCACAAAATTACCATTTCATTTCACTACCATTCCAAATCTCAAACTCTAATCATAACAACAACTACAATAACATCCTACTACTCAAAATCACCTTATAATATATATGAACCTAGGGTTTGAAAATGGTATACCTTCCTTGAAGTGGTGGGTTGAGCTAGGAAGCCTTAAGAAGCTTGGAGAAGCCTTAGGAAAGCTTGGATCTTCAAGAAAAACAAGAAAAAGTTCAAGTTAAAAACTTGAAAACACTATTCATTGTCTTCTTCATTGATTAAATGGAGAAGCTAGAGAAAGAATTAATGGCTTAAACTCATGATATAGCCATAACTAAGCATAAAGATGGTTAGGGAATTTTCTTACCAATTAAGGATGCTTGGATCTTGATTTTGAGAATTTTATCTTTGAAAAAAGTGAAAAGCCGAGAGCTAGGTGATGAACAAATGCCTTGGCTGATTTTTTTGATTCTTGATGAAATGATTTGCTAGCTTGGTTGGCTTGGTTTTGTATTTGATTTAGCAAATTACTACCTTGCCCTTGAATTTGTGTGGTCCTTAATCAACCACACCTCCCTTCTTCCCATGTCATGCTTACCTCATCCTCATGATGTCATCCTTCCTTCCTTGTCTTCTTTCTATTGGTTGGATGACATCACTCTCATTAATCCCTTTGATTAGCTTCCTAATCGTTTGCCTAATGATCGCTGATCTGTTATACGGTTCGCTTAACTTTCGTTCTCGTTTATCGTTTGAAGGATCATACCCGGGATCTTATTACTTAGGTTCCCTTAACCTTTCTCAATACATTATATTCCTTTTTATGATCCTCTATTATAATCCTTTAATTTAAATCCTTTTTATTCTGTTACCTTATACTCAATTCTCTCCGTATCTTGTGGATTTCCGGGAAAAACCAAAGTGTTCGGAATTGGGTTCTGACGATATTTACATACACTTATATACTTCATAGAGTACTAATAATATCCCAGAATATCCATAACAGAACCCCTACATAGTGTGGCATGAAAAGTTTTCTCATTCAGCTAAAACACTATTCACAAGGGTTACAAAAAGTTGAAAATTTTTGGGGTTATTACAGTCTCCCCTCCTTAAAAGGATTCCGTCCCGGAATCAAACAGAAAACAAATGGGGGTACTTTTCTAGCATTGCGCTCTCTAGTTCCCAAGTCGATTCTTCCGCATTATGATTCTGCCATAGTACTCTGACTAGCTTGATCACCTTGTTCCGAAGCACCTGCTCCTTCTTATCTATGATCCTTACTGGCTTCTCCACGTAAGTTAGATCTGGCTGCATATCCACCTGCTCGTACTCCACTATGTGCCTGGCATCCCGATGATACCTCCTTAGCATTGACACATGGAACACATTATGAACTTGTTGCAAATTAGGGGGTAGGGCTAGCTCGTAAGCTAACTTTCCAATCCGTCTTAATATCTCAAAAGGTCCAATGTATCTTGGGCTTAGTTTTCCCTTCTTTCCGAACCTCATTAATCCCTTCCAAGGGGATACTTTCAACAGTACTAAGTCCCCTACTTCATATTCCTTGTCCTTTCGGGCTAGGTCTGCATATTTCTTCTGTCTGTCTTGGGCTGCTACAAGTCGCCCTCTGATAAGATCCACTATATCTCTGGTCCTTTGGACCACTTCGGGTCCGAGCATCTTCCGCTCTCCTACTTCATCCCAGTATAAGGGAGATCGACACCTTCTTCCGTACAAGGCCTCATAAGGCGGCATCCCGATGCTAGCATGAAAGCTATTGTTATAAGAAAACTCGATCAACGGCAGGTGATCATCCCAACTTCCTTTAAGGTCTATTGCACAGACTCTCAACATATCCTCTAGTGTCTGGATGGTCCTTTCACTCTGTCCATCCGTCTGGGGATGGTACGCGGTACTCATATTTAACTTGGTTCCCGCACATTCCTGAAAGCTCCTCCAAAATCTGGAGTTGAACCTAGGGTCTCGGTTTGAGACAATGGACGCTGGGACTCCATGTCGTGTCACTATTTCCTTAAGGTAAATGTCCATCAGTCTATCGACTGTGTATCTCTCATTGATAGGAATGAAATGAGCTGACTTTGTCAATCGGTCTATAATTACCCAAATGGCATCGTGATTGGCTTTCGTCCTTGGCAAGCCTACAACAAAATCCATCGCTATCTGTTCCCATTTCCATTCGGGAATCTCCAGGGGTCGCAAAAGTCCACTGGGTCTCTGGTGCTCTGCCTTTACTCTTTGGCAAGTCAAACACTTGTTCACCCATTCTGCTACGTCCCTTTTCATGTTGGGCCACCAGTAATATTCCTTCAAATCCCTATACATCTTGGTACTTCCCGGGTGAATGGAATACCTTGAACTATGGCTTTCATCCAAAATCTCATCTTTAAGTTCTTGAACATTCGGAACCCAAATTCGGTAGGAGTACCTCACTATCCCTTTATCATCTTTCTCAGTATGGATCTCCTCTCCAGTCATTGACTTTCTGTCTTCATTCATTATTTTCTCTTGGCACAATCTGATCTTTTCCAATAATTCTGGCTGCATTGAGATCTCAAAAAGCTTTTCAGTTCCGGTTCCGGTTACCTTTACTTCTATTTCCATTTTCTCAAAATCCCTTATCAACTCTTCCGAAGTCGTTATCATTCTGAGTCTTTCCTTTCTACTAAGGGCATCAGCCACCACATTGGCTTTCCCTGGATGATAGAGAATCTCACAATCATAGTCCTTGATTAGTTCTAACCATCTCCTCTGGCGCATGTTGAGCTCTTTCTGCGTAAATATGTACTTGAGGCTCTTATGGTCTGTGAAAATCTCGCACTTCTCTCCATACAAGTAGTGCCTCCAAATTTTTAAAGCAAATACTATTGCTGCGAGCTCAAGGTCATGAGTAGGATATCTAACCTCGTATTCCTTCAGTTGTCTCGATGCATACGCAATAACTTTACCGTGCTGCATAAGCACACATCCTAATCCTTTGTGCGACGCGTCACTATATATCACAAAATCTCCTTTTCCATCCGGCAATGCCAATACCGGAGCCGTTATCAACCTTTTCTTTAATTCCTGAAAACTGTTCTCGCATTTCTCCGTCCATTCAAACTTCTCTGTCTTACGAGTAAGTCGTGTCAAAGGGGCTGCGATCTTCGCAAAGTCCTGTACAAATCTACGATAGTAGCCGGCCAATCCTATGAAACTCCTTACCTCTGTGGGTGTGGTTGGCCTTTCCCAATTTGAGACCGCCTCTATCTTGCAGGGGTCGACCAATACTCCTTCTTTATTGATCACATGTCCTAAAAACTGTACTTCATTCCGCCAGAATTCACACTTCGAGAATTTGGCATATAACTGCTCCTCTCTGAGTATTCCTAGAGCTATCCTCAAATGCTCTGCATGTTCTGCCTCAGTCCTTGAGTAGATCAAAATATCATCGATAAAAACTATCACACACTTGTCCAAGTACTTCTTAAATACTCTATTCATTAAATCCATGAAAGTTGCTGGGGCGTTGGTTAATCCAAAGGACATTACCAAGAACTCATAATGCCCATACCTGGTACAGAACGCTGTCTTGGAAATATCTTCGGGTTTAATCTTTAGTTGGTGATATCCAGTCCTCAGGTCGATCTTGGAAAAATAAACAGCATCCTTTAGCTGGTCGAACAGATCGTCTATTCTAGGTAATGGGTACCTGTTCTTTATGGTTAGCTTGTTCAACTCTCGATAGTCTATGCACAACCTCATGCTCCCATCTTTCTTCTTAACAAATAAAACTGGTGCTCCCCACGGGGACACACTGGGTCTTATCATACCCTTATCCAAGAGTTCCTGCAATTGGATAGCTAATTCCTTCATTTCTAACGGGGCTAACCAGTAAGGTGCTTTGGAAACTGGCGCCGTCCCTGGGGCCAACTCAATAGCAAATTCAATCACTCTATCGGGTGGTAATCCCGGAAGGTCTTGTGGGAATACATCTTCAAATTCGTTGACTACTGGAATATCTTGTAAGTTGGGCACCTCCTTCTGCGTGTCCACCACATAAGCTAGGTAGGCCTCACTTCCTTTTCGTAGCATCCTTTTGGCCTGAGCCATGGTCAAAAATTTCTGCGTCTGCCTCTTTCCTCTAAATATAACTTCTTTCTTCCCGGGGATATTTAACTTAACTTTCTTCCCTTTACAGTCTATCTGAGCATCGTTGCTAGATAGCCAGTCCATTCCCAAAATCACATCAAACTCCCCTAATTTAAAAGGAATCAGATCAACACTGAAAGATTGCTCCCCTATGCCTATCTCACAGGCGGGGTGAATCTGGTTAACAGGAATAATTTCATGATTGGCTATTTCTACTTGTAAGGGTTCTATCAAGGGTTTAGCCTTAAGTCTTAACTTACGCGCAAAGTCCTTTGATATAAAAGATTTAGTTGCTCCCGAATCAAATAAAACATTTGCACTGACTGAATTTAGAGAAAGGGTACCTGCTATCACATCTGAATCTTTCATAGCATCCTGGACTGTCATGTTGAAAGTCCTCGCAGTAGGTGGCTTATTAGAAGCAGCCCTGCTTGCTCCCGAAGCTGCTGGTTTGTTCATTGGGCAATCCTTCTTCCAATGACCCTGGCGTCCACACTGATGACAATTGGTGGTTGGAACAACGGCAGGGGTTGATGATGGGCACCTAGTTGAATAGTGGCCTTCCCGACCGCACTTAAAACAGGTTACTGGCCTTTCCTTACACTCCCCAGTGTGGTTCCTTCCACATCTGTTACAGGCTGGCAATGGGGGTCGAGACTGGTTGGAATAGGACATTCTTGACTTCTGGCCGCCCTGGCTCACACTCACACTCATTGGTCGCTTAAACCCAGTGTTCCTTCCTGGCAGGGACACTGCTCCTCGATTAAATCTAGTTGGGAAGCTCCTTCCTGCGGAACCTCCACCCGTGCTCATACTTTTCCTCTTTATTCCTTTCTCCTCTCTTTCCTTCTGCATCTGTTCACTTCCAACTTCTACAATCGTTGCCTTTGCACCAGAGTGGCATAGTCCGTAAGCTCAAGGATTGCCACCCTATTCTGAATCCACGGTTTCAGTCCCTGCTGAAACCTCCTAGCTTTCGTTTCCTCGGTGCTCACAAACTCCGGCACAAACCTTGATAACTCAGTAAATTTCGCCTCGTACTCTGCTACAGACAAGTTATTCTGCTTTAGCTCCAAGAACTTGAGCTCCATCTGGCTTTCCATAAACCTCGGGAAATACTTCCCCAGAAACAACTGACTAAATCTCTCCCAGGTTATAATAGCACCTGTCTCCATGTTTTTCTTGGCCTCCCACCAGTAGTTAGCTTCTCCTTTCAGAAGGTAGGTAGCAAATACAGTCTTCTGTGCCTCCTCGGTACTCAAAATCTCAAAAGATTTCTCCATTTCCTTTAACCATGCCCTTGCCTCAACTGGGTCGGCTGATCCGTGGAACTCAGGGGGCTTAAGGGACTTAAAAGCCCTGAAAGAGTTTGCCACTGCATTGTTACTTCCTTGAGGGGGTGGGTTGGGTTGACGTTCCAAATTCTGCCTTAGGAGTTGCATGAACTGGCTCATGGGATCCATGCCTGGGTTTGGTACTGGTTGCTCGACCTCGGTTTCTCCTTCTTCAGCCTCTATCTCAAATCCCTCAACATCATATGTTTCCTCTTCCTTTTCATACAGGGAGTCATCCTGTTCCACATAATCCTCATCTTCCTCTTCACTGTGTTCTTGGTTTCTATTGTCCTGATTATGGCTTCCCTGGTCCTCAGACCCAGGGTTCGCCCTAGTTCCAATCTTTCTTGGCGGCATGATTCTGATAATAATAAAAACAATTATTGGGAAAAATTCAACGTTAGGTCACAATCATATACAACATTGTGCCTTGCACAGCTCTTATAATGGGGAGAACGTATATCGCAATTCTATTATTTTAAGAAAGTTCTAATACGAAGTGCAGTAAATATAATAATAAAACAGTGATCCCGTCACTATGGAACTGAACCGAAAGGAAACAAATATATACATAATGCGAGAAATACATAGTTTGATCTGGTCAAAAGTACAACAGTGCTACAGTCATCTGTCCCAAAAGTGATACACAAGAGTCTATCTGTCTAGTCAGAAAAAGGGATGCTATATACAAGTCAACTATCCCGGAAAATTGGCTCTTACTAAGGCCTCGGCTAACTAGACAACTAGACTATTCCATCATCAATCCTGAATCACACACCGGAGCGGGTCAGCTCCCAAACCCTTTCCATCGCACGACGGAAGATATAGTCGGCCTGCCGCCTGGAGATCCTACCATGCCTGTCCCCCTGGAGAGATCTGAGTCTCGCTCGGGACGTGAGCTCTATCCCCGTAAGCTCCCTCCTCAAGGATCGGGGTATAGAAGCCCTGGTCTCATAAGCTCGGGTACGCCTACCCGCCCTCTCTGCATCCAACTCCCTCCTGGCCTCATCCAGTCGGGCCTCGGCAACAGCCACTCGGGTCCTCAGAACATCCTGAACATATCCATGAGCTAACGAAGACTGCCTCTGGGCAGGGTCAAGAGGTGGTGAATCCGGAGCCGCTGAGGGTGCCTCCTCGGTCTGCCTAGGCTCGAAAGTATGGGTCTCTGAGCTGTCATCATCAGGAATCCAAGATAGTGGTGGAGGGGTAGGGGCTCTGACCACCGGAAGTGTGGGTAAAGGGATACCAGCATACACTACCATAGATCCAACACGCTCCTCAGCTACTGGGACCTCATCCGGGTCCTCCTCATCTGGAATAGCAATAACCTCTGTCTCTGACTCCTCTGAGGGGTCCTCCTCATCTGAAACAGCAATGACCTCCGTCTCAGGCTCCTCTGGGTGGTCCTCCTCATCCTCCTCCATCTCAGGCTCCTCCTGATCCTCAACATCCAGCAATGCCTCATCATGCTCACGCTCGTACATCTCAGGGTCCTCCATCTCAGGCGCCTACACATTAAACGAGCTAAGTTACTATCATGATACTTATAAGGGTTCCCGTAAGGGTTTTAACTGTCAGCACTACTTTAAGTAGTCCGACCATGAACTTGGCAAGAGTTCTTATTATCTTTGTGAGTTTATTATTTTATCGTCGCATCATCTCTGAGGTTTATAACGCTTAGCTCTGATACCATTTCTGTAACACCCCCAGATCCGGGGTCGGGAATCCGGGTTGTCACGGTCTTTCTTTCCACAATATCACTTTACTTAATTAATAATAAATACCCTCATGCTGTGACCCCACACTAACACACACCACAACTCGTTATAGTCTCAGAGATGAAATTGAAATAAGTACAAGTCTTTGAATCCACAATTTAAAATTATTACAACCCAAAATGATTACTTGATAATTTACAGTTAATTGCCATTATCTGCCACAAGTTATAATTATACATAATTGGATTCTCAAAAGTAGATGGTCTAAACTACAATGGATCTACCTCTGCAGCTATAGCAGCTACAATATCAGCGGGAAGACGCGGGACGCTTCCCACGCGCTTGCGCTGGGTCTGCTGGAGTCTGGCCATCTCTCCTAACTGTTGTTGTGTGATGAAGAAATAAAGCAAGAGTGAGCCTTACAGCTCGCAAGATAATATGTATAGTGGTAACAATAATATAAGTATCTACATGGATACTTACTAGCATCTCTATCATATGCAAGATAATTACTTGCTAGATATAAGTAAAAACAAGGAATGAAGCTACCAATACTTCACCACACTTATATCATATAAAGTTACTTGAACTGCCACCGCTCAAAGTATTATAAGTTTTAAGAAAAACATCCCATAGATGAGACCACAAGTTAAAACTTGAATAGATTCAATCTTTGAAATATTATTGAATGAAAAAGTTATGAGATACTTTATTTAGTCCCGATATATATATATATCCACATATATATATCCCGAAAACATTTCCTGGAACCTCTGTTATGTGAAGTATGAACAGAGTTCGAAACATCCAATGAATTTTGGAAAGGAAAAGAATTTTGGCATAAACCCGATATCTCGCTGATCAGGCAAAGATACCAATAAGTAACCTTTTCTACTAGTAGATGGACGAATTCCCCACTGGTCATCACCCTGGTCATAATTAAGACCTATGCTGGACTGCCACTCAGCCACCTATGCATTTGATGGACTCCCACTGAGCCACTTACACAATAATAGACCGTACCTCGGCCTGTCGCTTATGCCGACTCAATGAGAGGGGCTTACTTCCCGAACTTTGGGCAAGTAATCAATTCATTTACCAAATCTGCAACCTTGTTGCGAATATAAAATACACCACAGAGCCGGATTCCCAGGTTTTGAGCGGGTATTTAAATCCCCTTTAAAAAGGAAGATCTTAAATATAAAAATGAGTTTTGGGATCCGCTCTGACTTTTAAAAACCATTTTGAAGACTCGAAAACACTTTAAAGAGTGTTTGGAGTAAGGCTGATTTAATGAAGTAAATCAGTCCCCAGAATATTAGAAAATATCTGAATATTATTAATTAAATAATATTCCCATGAAGAATAGTCTTTATAAAAATAATTGAAGTAGAAGTATTAAAACTTATACTTGAACGAGTATTAAATAACCAAAGCTATACTTATATGAAAGTATTATCTTTATTTGAATAATCGAAAATAAGTTTGATTATTGACATCTTATTCTTTAATAAAATAAAGAATATATCTCAGCAAATAATCGGAGTCATAGATCCTCAAATGAATATTCAAATAATATTCAATAAATAAAATAAGCTGAGTCATAATACCTCGAATGAATATTATAAATAATATTCATTAAATAAAATAAAGGGAGTCATAAGTCCTCCGATGAATATTCAAATCATATTGAAATAATAAAATAAACTGAGTCATAACCCTCGAATGAATATTCAAATAATATTCAGATAAATAAATAAAAGGAGTCATAAGTCCTCGAATGAATATTATAAATAATATTCAATAATAAAATAAAATTTAAAGTTATCGAATAAACCTTATTCGATTAATAGTTTGGAAAACTATAACCATATATATATATATAAATATATATATATATATATCCATATCCATATATACAAGATTACTCGGGATCCTCGACTCCCGGTTTTTGAAATATTTCACCTTTGGGTCCCTATACTAAGGGTATATGCAAAATACCGCTATCCTCTAGCATAGGTATTATCACTGAACCAACAGATATATATTTCAAGAATATGAAACAGGCATGCATATATACCATATCACATGCTACAATATATCGCAAGAATTTGCTAAATAACCAACATGCATCTATCGCAAGATAATGCATATACAAGTGTATACATCACAACAACAGTATAACGGGTAGAAGACTTGCCTGAGCGACTTGGGGGTGAGAAAGGCTCGGGACGAGTCTGATAACCTATAAACAACAAGTAAGTTGGAATTAAACCAAAATCACTTGTAAATCTATGCTTTAACTAACTTAGACTCTAACGCTTGTTTGGCGCTCACCGATTCGCTTAAGTCACTCGGGTACCCTCGGCTCCGCCATTTTTAATAATTTAACCTTTACGAGTTTTAAAGCGATTCCTTCGCGAATGTCTTACCAACTGCCTAACACACTTACCATAAATGTGTTCACACATTAATTAACCCTTTTTGGTCTTTAACCTATGTTTCAAAGTAAGGCGAGGGAAAAAGTTTCGTTCGCGAAACGCCGTTACTTGAAACGGTCGCTTCTCCTAAACCGTGCATCGGAATCGAACGAACTACATATCAAAACGAAGCTCGTAACATGAGCTATCTAAACATGGCAGTGGTCATAATCTAGCAGGGGGTTCTCGGGTCCTAAGTGCTATGCACAAAAACAGTCCAAAGAAAATCGGACATTACGACGGCT
Organism: Apium graveolens; assembly: GCF_009905375.1. Lineage (NCBI taxonomy): Eukaryota > Viridiplantae > Streptophyta > Magnoliopsida > Apiales > Apiaceae > Apium > Apium graveolens. The sequence continues at coordinate 104,572,708 of NC_133648.1, read as the reverse complement.
ATGTTTACGCGATTTCCAAATTTTAACCCATTCACAAACAACCCAAATCAACCTCAAATCCAACATACAACCATCCTCCATCCTTATCACATCATAACAACCCCCAACCAATTCAATTTAACCATTCATACTTATGCTTAAACTTTACTTTAATCATTCTTAAGTTCCTTTAAATCAAAACCACAAAAATTACCATTTCATTTCACTACCATTCCAAATCTCAACTCTAATCATAACAACCAACTACAATAACATCCTACTACTCAAAATCACCTTATAATATATATGAACCTAGGGTTGAAAATGGTATACCTTCCTTGAAGTGGTGGGTTGAGCTAGGAAGCCTTAAGAAGCTTGGAGAAGCCTTAGGAAAGCTTGGATCTTCAAGAAAAACAAGAAAAAGTTCAAGTTAAAAACTTGAAAACACTATTCATTGTCTTCTTCATTGATTAAATGGAGAAGCTAGAGAAAGAATTAATGGCTTAAACTCATGATATAGCCATAACTAAGCATAAAGAGGTTTTAGGGAATTTTCTTACCAATTAAGGATGCTTTGGATCTTGATTTTGAGAATTTTTATCTTTGAAAAAAAGTGAAAAGCCGAGAGCTAGGTGATGACAAATGCCTTGGCTGTTTTTTTGATTCTTGATGAAATGATTTGCTAGCTTGGTTGGCTTGGTTTTGTAATTTGATTTAGCAAATTACTACCTTCCCTTGAATTTGTGTGGTCCTTAATCAACCACACCTCCCTTCTTCCCATGTCATGCTTACCTCATCCTCATGATGTCATCCTTGCCTTGCCTTGTACTCTTTCTATTGGTTGGATGACATCCACTCTCATTAATCCCTTTGATTAGCTTCCTAATCGTTTTGCCTGAATGACCGCTGATCTGTTATACGGTTCGCTTACTTTCGTTCTCGTTTATCGTTTGAAGGATCATACCCGGGATCTTATTACTTAGAAGCTTCCCCTTATTAACCTTTCTCAATACATTATATTCCTTTTTATATCCTCTATTTATAATCCTTTAATTTAAATCCTTTTTATTCTTTACCTTATACTCAATTCTCTCCGGTATCTTGTGGATTTCCGGGAAAAAACCAAAGTGTTCGGAATTGGGTTCTGACGTATATTTACATACACTTATATACTTCATAGAGTACTAATAATATCCCAGAATATCCATAACGAGAACCCCTACATAGTGTGGCCATGAAAAGTTTGTCTCATTCAGACTAAAACACTATTCACAAGGGTTACAAAAAGTTTGAAAAAATTTTGGGGTTATTACAATTGCTATGACCCAGTCAGCATCTTGCAGAGCTCTTCAACCTTTTTAGGTTCAGTTTGAGATAGAAAATAATGGTAGAGACATTCATTCTGGGTGGTTTTCCTTGTTTTTACATCACTGTCAGGGTTTCCAATGATTAAGTCAGGTGTGTGTGACTTAGACCATTTTCTTGCAGATGGAAGTTGACTCCTAGAAGATGAACCTCCCCCTTGATCCATGAATTCTCAATTATTTCTTTGAGTAGTACCACTGTTGTTTCCTAATGCTCCCCCTAAATCAGTGTTCCCATGGTTATCAGGTATTTTACTCATCAGAATTTACGGAAGATGAGTCTGATGATCTTTCTACTGATGTCTCTTGAGATGAATCACTCGTTCTAGTCTCTGGATTTAAGTTATATTGTTCCCCTCAATATATGCTTTAGTGTCAGGAGAATTTTCACTATTCTGTGGAATCTCAGAGCTTTGAGTGATATCAGGACTTACTATATCAGAGTCAAGATTTAAAAGTTCAGCGTAAGGTACTTCATTTTCAAATCTCAAGTTGTCATGGTCATCTACATCTTCTAGACCTGTTATCTTCTTATCATTCAAAGATACATGAATAGATTCCATGACTGTTCTTGTTCTCAGATTGTAAACTCTGAAGGCTTTTGTAGTCAACAGATAACCTACAAATATTCCTTTATCAACTTTCAAATCAAACTTGGTCAGCTACTCCGGATGAGTTTTGAGAACAAAACATTTACAACCAAAAATATGAAAGAAATTCAAATTTGGTTTCTTTCCTTTCACCATCTCAAATGGTGTTTTTCCATGCTTGTTGATAAATGTTGTATTTGAGTAAAGCAAGCATTTTGCACAGCCTCAGCTCAGAAATAGGTAGGAAATCTTGCTTCATCTAGCATGGTTCTCGCAGCTTCTATTATAGTTCTATTCTTTCTTTCAAAAACTCCATTTTATTGTGGAGTTCTAGGAGCAGAAAACTCTTGTTTTACCCCCTTGAGTCTGCAAAATTCTTCCATAGAGCTATTCTTGAATTCAGTTCCATTATCACTTCTGATGATCTTCACTTTGTATATTGATCCTTTCTCCAGCTCCCTCACGTGATCAAGATGAATGGATGGAGATTCATCCTTGGTGTGCAGAAAATACACCCATGTGTATCTTGTATATTCATCAACAATTACGAGTGCATACCTCTTCTTGGCAATAGACATAACATTCACTAGACCAAAGAGATCAACATGAAGTAGAAGATATGGTTCAAGAATTGAGTATTCAGTTTACTCTTGAAAAAAGTTTTCCTTTGTTTGGCTTTATGGCATGAATCACATAATCCATCAGGAGTAAACACTGCATTGGGCAATCCTCTTACAGGATCTTTCCTCACAAGTTCATTGATATTGTTAAAGTTGAGGTGAGAAAGTCTTTTATGCCAGTTCCCGCTGTCTTCCACAGATTCTCTAATTAGTAGACAAACTTCTGAATTATCAAAATTTGTGGAGACCCTGGCTTCATACAAACTACCATGTCTCACACCAGTCAATGTGATTTTGCCATCAGACTTACTGACAATTTCACAATGCACTTTATAAAATTTGATATGGTAACCTCTGTCACAGATTTGACTCACAATAATTAGATTATGCTTGAGTCCTGCAACTAGAGCTACATTTTCAATGTTGACATTTCCAACTTTGATTTTGCCATATCCCAAGATTTTTCCTAAGTTGCCATCTCTATAAGAAACGCTTGGGCCAGCCTTTTCCTCAAATTCTGATAGCAGGGATTTATAACCAGTCATTTGTCATGAGCATCCACTATCCAAGACTAGAACATTCCTCATGTCACCCTGCAATCAACAATTTGAATTAGTTAGTATTTTTAAGGACCTAGACTCGCTTGGATCCTTTGGCCTTTTTAAGTTTGTAAACATATGCAGCAGAAGACTTTAGATCAGAATTTATGTTAACATTCTTACTATCAGTATTTATACATGCGGAAACAGATTTTGCTTTAACTAAAGAAGGTTTCAGTTTATAATAATCATAATACAAACTGTGATACTCTTTACATGTATAAATAGAATGCCATACACTGCCACAATGAAAACAAGGATTATGTGGTTTATATCTAACTGTTATATTCCTAAACTCTAATTTGGAAGAAACAGTATTTATCATTTTATTCTTCTTGCAAGAATTAGCAAGATGATTAGTGCTACCACAGTTTAAACAGGTCTTTCTAGGTGCATTAGGCGGGGTTACATAATTTCTATTCTTATTAACACCTACCTTGCCATTTCTATTTTTCCTAGACCTTTTCCTCTTGTCTTTCATGTGTACATCCTTCAGCTTTTGCTTAAGTTTTTGAGTCATTAAACCAATATTTACTGAGTTTGTGTGAACTTGTTCATTCATTTCAGTAATTAAGTTTGATCTAGGTGCTGAGGTAGTACCTTCCTCATGAATTGACTTAACAGAATTAGCACTAGGATTAAACTTAATGGTCTTTATTTGAACCTTGTTCAATTTGACCTTGCTATCAGTTTTTATTGGTTCTGTTATCTCAGTTTCTTTTCCACTTTCTTTATCAGAATTAGTTCTAGCTGAGTATCCTAATCCTGATCCCCAACAACTATTCTCTAAGATTTCCTGGGTTGTTTTTCCTGAGTTAGTCCAAAGTTTAATGACCTATCTTTCTTTAGCTAGCTCCTTTTCTAGATAAGCATGTTTTTCTAACAATTGTTCTTTAACATAAACAGCATTATCTCTTTCTTTTTGAATTTCTAGCATGGAAAGCAACTCAGTTTCTAGGTAATCATTTATTTTCTTTAACACAGAGTTTTCACTCTTAATTCTATTGTTCTCTAAGGTTTAATCCCTAAAACTAATATGCAGAGTCTTAAGAAATCATCTTAACTCATAGATATCATCAGTATCAAAAGCAAGAGTAGACTGAGGTGCCTTTAATTCAGTATTGTCATTCTCAGCATCATCTTTTGCCATGAGAGCATAATTAACTTCATCATCTGAATTTGATGAATCATCCCAGTTTCTCTTCCTTGAGATCAAGGCTTGCTTCTTCTCAGCTCTGGGTTTTCCGCAGTCAGCTGCAAAGTGTCCAATTCCATCATAGTTGTAACATCTCTCTTTTAACTTGTAAAGTTTTCCAGATCCTGATTCCTTCTTTATCCTGTTGTTTCTCTTATCAGAGTTTGAGGAACTGGAGCCTTTTCTGGAAAATCTTCTCCCTTTCTTGAAGTTTATGTAGACCATCTTCTTGAAGCTTTTAACCAGTAGGGCAACCATTTGTTCCATATCTTCATTGTTGTTGTGATCACTGTCAGTATCTGATTCAGTATCAGGATTTGATTCATCATCAGAATTTGATGATTCAGTATCAGACTTGGCAATCATGGCTTTCCCTTTGGAGTAGCTTTTCTTCCTTGCTTTCTCCTTTAGCTTCTCTTCAACATTGAGTGCAACTGGTCTAGATTTTGATCCTTTCCTCTTGCTCATTTGCTCCATCTCTAGTTCATGAGCTTTCAGAACTCCATAGATCTCATCTAGAGGTGTGATGTCAAGTTGATAGTTATCCCTTATTGATGTGACTTTAAAGTCCCACTTTTTAGGAAGAGCAAGTAGGAACTTCAAGTTTGAGTCTTCCAAATCATATTCTTTGTTGACAAGGGATAAGTCATTCGGTACCTTTTGAAATCTATCATATATCTCAGTTAAGGACTCATTGTCCCTCGAGTTAAAGTGCATATTCTTGAGTAAGCATTGTCATCCTATTCTTTTTTATAGCAGTTGTACCTTGACACTTTACTTCTAAAGCATCCCATATCTCTTTTGTTGGTTTACATCCAATGACTCAATTGGATATAACACTATCAAGACTGCTGTGCAGCATATGTCTAACCTTAGCATCCTTCATGATAGATGAGATATCTACACGAGTATAGGCCTTCATGTCTTTGTCTATCATCTTCTCTGGTTCTCCAGCAACCGATACAGCAACCTTCATTGGTTTATGAGGGCAATCGTAGATCCTGCTTAGATATTCAGGATCCGTGGCTTCCAAGCACATGGCCATCCTGACTTTCCAGGTTGGATCTCATGTATCTTCAGGATAGGAACCTTGATTGCTTCACACCTACTCATGTTGCTGCTTATCTGTGATGTGGCTGGGGTAGTGGTTCGGATCCAGATTCTGTGTTTCTTCTTCACCTTTTTCTGACATGATTGATTAATCTTCAAATCTTAAACTGTTTGTACGCTAATAGCAAGCTCTAATACCAATTGTTAGGCCCTTAATCAACTGTAGAGGGGGGTGAATACAGTTAATATAATCAATTTGACAAAGCTTTAACAGAATCAACAGTTTTTATATTAATCTTATAAAAACTTATCACAATCGTACTCTCTCAAAAGGATGAACAAATATCCTTGAGAGCTGCTAGGTTATGCGAAAGATATAACAATATCGCAATGCTTATAGCATGAACCTAATCAGTGCTTTATATAGAGCATAACTACCAATTTATAAGGAATTCTATTCTATCAACAACAAGGAAACCTATACAATTGCTTCTGAGATAAAGTCCATAACCGACTTGAGTTCCTGTTTCCTTTTCCTCTTCAAAGATCAACTGATGTGACAAATACTGATTTCATCATCCAATGATATCATTATCCGTCGAATATCAACATCTCTCGTTATCATCATCATCTGTCGATGCAATCATCATCATCCATCGATGCTTGTAATTATCATCTGTCGATGCTTGTAAATCATCTGTCGATGCTAGTAACTATCATTTATCGATGCTTCTGATAGTTTCTATTGATATCATCAATTGCTCCTAACAACAAAGTTATTGTTCGTGCATTCTCTAGAGAGGACATCACAGATTGTGATTAATCACATTAAATAAGATCAAGCTGGAAACAACTGTAATAGTGATCTTGTGGTCAGATAATGGGACTGACTTCAAGAAGCAGTTATGATTAATATCTGTAACATCAAGAATATTCTGAGACATATTCAGCACTGGGAGCTCAGTGTTAGAATGGAGTGGTACAAAGAAATAACCGGAACTTGATTAAAGCTATAAGGGCAATATCAAGCAAATCAAGACTTTATAAATACCAAAGGGCGGGAGCAGTCAACACAGTTTTCTACAAGTAAGATCATGCCTTAATCAGATGTATACATGAAGACCACTAATGAGTTAATGGACAACAGAAGCAAACACTGGATAACCGGAAAGTGTTTGGAGAGAATGTTCTACAGAAGCAAACAATGAAATGTTTTTAGTTATTTAAAGATCTTGGCATTTGCAGCTAAGACTTGTAAGGATATTCTTCATGGCTACTCAGTAGAGTCTACAATCTACAAAGCATTTGTGGTTGATCAACAGAAGGTGATAGATAGTCTAAATGGATAGGTCAATAACTCTATGCTCCAAACTGTTACAGGAGAAATTAATGGTATTGTTAATTCATATCCAAGCAATGGAATGACAGTGTAATACACAACTTATTACTTCAATGAAGCCAGTCAACAAGGGTAAGGATTTTCAGGAAATCCCAGCAACAGCTTACAGGGAGCAAAGAAGGATCAACTAGTCAGACACAACACCACATTGTAAATCAAGAGGATACAACAAGAACATATCTGCTGAGACAAAGGGTTTGATATCAATATTATTACCAGAGTCTAGTACTTAAGTGATCCAGATGGTGCAGTAATAATTAGCAGGGCTACTGAGTTTGAATGATTATTTCTCTAATTTTCTATCTGAAGAGGAAACTAAGAAAGTTACAGAAGCTCTGACAGATCCAGATTGATTGGGTGATTGCAAAGCAAAATGAACTCAATTAGTCAGAAAGCAGATTGTAGGAAAGCTGGTATCCAAACCAAATGACAATATTGTAATTGGTACAAGGATAACCAGAAGTCAAACTAGATGATAATGGCATTGTTACGAGGGACAAGGCCAAATTGGATGCTAGGTATTATCAAGAAGCATTATCTAGCAAAAAGCATTAGTGACGAGACTTGAGGATATTACAACATATCAGGCACCTAATACACATTCAAACTTAGAATTAGACTCTGGTGAATGTGAACAAGCGCACTCCTGGTTGGTGAGTCAAAAGAGGAAGTCAATGCACAACAGTTTATGGACTTTACAGTTGCAGATCTATTGGACTATGTATATCTCTTTTTCATAAGCTCACTTCAGGTTGGTATGAACTAGTATACTACTCAAAAATCATCAAGGATATGGTATGGCATTCTAACTGAAGTTGCAGTTAAATATGAACTAGTAGAGTCGTCATATTAATAACTCTCTTATCACTAGGCGCAAACATAATGTTATATATATGCAGTGATATTATGATAATGTTATATGTTGGTCTACTAACAAAAACTTGTGCAAGATAATTTGCTAAGTAATTGTAGAGTAGATATGGAGGAGCGTGTTATAAAGGTTACAATTCTATTTGGAATTACTACAAGCTAGCCAAAAGAATAATTCTTTTAGGAGCACAAGTAAACCAAAAGAATGAAGAAACCACTAAAGCTTGATCAGTGTAACTCAAGTATAATGACAAGCTATAGAGGTATGACAAGCTCACTCTTTTACTTAAATGCTAATAGACAACATGTAATGTTCTCAAGATGCCAAAGTGCAAGGTTCTAAGTAGATCCTAGAGAATCCAATCTTAGAGCTATTAACAAGATTATAAAATATCTTATGGGACTACCAACTCTCGGAGTAAAGTACCCTAAAGATATTGTGCTTAACATGTTTGACTATATAGATATAGATTACGCAGGTTGTAAGAAAGACCGGAGAAGCATCCCTGAAGCTGTCAACTTAGGTGACATGAGAAGTATCTCGGGAAGCTGTCAACTTCGTGGAAGAAGATTGATTTCTTGTTATGATAAGAAATCACTTCAACTCCACAACTCTGTGGAACACTCTATGACAATGCACCTTCACACCAGGTATCATTTCTTCGAGAGCAAGTCTTTTAGTCAAAGAGTCACTTGCAGAAACATTTATTAAATCACTTATTAAAGTTAATCTTTCAAGACTGGTTTGTAAGTGTGGGATACCATTCATTGCATATTAGCTAGAAATCCCATATGTAAGGAATTCTTAATATAAGTTCACAAGTATTAAATCTTCAATATTTAAAGGACTTGTGAATTTATCAGTAATCCAGTACCTCGTACTTAGTGCTACTATCTTGATTATCATGATGACAATGTCATATACATATGTGGTGGTTAGGTCTTATAGCATTAAGTTTGAATATTTTTTTTGATTGATTTGAATTATGATTGTAGATAGTATATGTCATATCAGTCTTATGATTTAAATTATATTAAAATAATATGCAGCATAGTTATTTATATCATGTACAAATAATTGTGATACTTTTAGTATTAGTGATATTACTTAGAATATCTGTTCTCAGTAATTAATTTTTATTTCTAAAACCACTAATATTAGAAGTTGAAGTATTTTCTGAGTTATGTGTATAAAACTCTCAATATTTTATATGCCTAGAAAGTATTTCTAAAATTACTAATTATCCAGAAAATAATTGCCATGTGTATAATTCATATATTCTATCAGTAATTATTCAAGGATAATTATAAATATTTAAATGCTAGTACCTAACTCATAGATATTTAGTATTTATTTATTATTTATTTTAAGTAGTTTGGATTATGGAAATTGAAGCAATTCAATGATTTTATTTGCTCCATAATTCAAATCAACTTAAAATAAATAAGCAGCATGATTAATTATAACTAATTATGTTAACAATTGATATATAGTATATATTGTAACTAAATTGTTATAGGTTAATTATGAGATTTGGTTTTAGTGAATTTATCAATGTTACATCTTCAGAATTCACTGAAATCAGAATTATGATTGTAGAATGATTAGTTGTGTACTAATTTTTGACTTATATCAGCTAATGATATTTAGTTAAGAGTTTAACTATGAACTAATTGTGAAGTATTAGTATTGTGGCATTACTTAGAACTCCTCTAAGTAATCAATCATTATCCTCGGTCTTTTATACTAATATACAAAATGTGGAAATTTTTCTTAAGTACGACTATGGTCAATGTGGATAATACTTTATTAAAAGTAACCATATAATGTCCAATTAGAATATTTTTTATACTTACTTGCAAATTCCTGAATACTTTGATAATTGCAGTACTCAATAGATAACATCATAGGGAACTTAGAATGTTTTTCTAAGATTGCAAATACGACAATGTTGGTTAATGTTGCTTTATTTATCAAACCAATATTGTTTGAGATGTTACAGTTGTTAGAAGTTAACAATTGTATAGTATATGAAATTGAATGCTAATGTATATCTGATAGATAGTTGATATTTAATTCATTAATATTTTATTTTAATATATTTGAATTATGATGTTGGACAATTCCATGTAAAATCAGTTTCATAATTTAAATTATATTAGAATAGGTGTAACATAATTATTAGTATCTAAAATACTTGACAAGTATCAGTTAATGATATATTGTTAATATTTTGTTGCAAATAGTTATGTGATTTTAAGTTCTATTAAATTTATGTGTGTTGTGTATCTGAAAGATTCACTATAATTTGAAATTAGCATAGTCATTCTTATTAAGATTATTTATCAATAAACAATGTTGTTGATTATAATTTTATAAAGATAGATTATAGAGCTTTTGACATGAATGAGAATTGCTTAGACTTTACCATAAGTGACCAATGCTTTTACAAAAACTCATTCATATTGAAAGAAAAATTCTTTCTTTATATTCTTAAAAATGCTAGGTTATACGTCTATGTCTTTTTCATATCAAAGACATTATTGTTTATCTTTTTATGCATAAAAATAGACTTGTGCACTCGAACGGTTTTAATAGTAAAATCAAACTTCTTTCTACAGTGGTGATTGCTTATTTCATAAAAAAATTTGTGAAATCACTATTGTACATCATTTCTCTCAAAAGATTAAATGCACAATTTCATTCATTATAGATTCATGTGCATTCAATCTACCGTGCTATATGTTTGATAAATAGGTTTAGCCTCCAATGACCTTCTTTCATCTGATAGTCATGCGATTGAAAACCCACAATTTCTATCCCAGACTGTAAAGACAAACATAGGAACATAACCAACAAACACTCTTTTACCACTAAAATGAAATATGAATGAGCGTGAGGGAGAAAGTGCCTTAGTGCACCACATAAGGAAAGTTCTGAAGTCAACCCAGCAGCTATATCTCCTAAAAATTTGAGTAGTACTAAAACCGAGGCAACTGCTAGCCCTCATACATCTTCTCAAAATGATGTAATGGATGAAAAGGCATAAAAATAGTTACTAGATTCATCCTCTCAACAGGATGCGTCTAATGAAAATCGCATGTCGACCAGGGTATCCGATGTAGGGTCACCACCTCAAACATAAACAATTCTTGATGCACAAGGAGAGGTTACACACACAATGGAAGAGTTGACGTAAACAAGAGTTTCGACCATTTTAAGGTTAGATTCGATTGTTCAAGTTTTTTTAATGAACCAATTGCCTTTACAGGTGTTAGGAGAGGATACTAATTCAATAGCCATATGTCAGTGGTTAGTTTCTACATCCCCAGGATTAAATCCTCTGGATGCATCTGCGGATAGTGGATCTGACATAGGTGCAGATCGGGAAACTTGTTGACAATGATTTAGATTTACTTGATGAGTCACAAGGAAATATCTTCACCGAAATTAGAAGGAAACTTTGATCTTTATGCTAAATTCTTTAGATCATTATTTACCTTCCCGGAGTTCAAATCTAGAACCCTCAAAGGCAAACTAGCACTTATAGATTATGACTCAAATTTATCTGACGAGTCTAATAAGGATGGGATTTGCGAACTCCCATTATACCACCTGTGACCTTCTTAAGGATGGCTAAGGTGATTTTCCTTGCATGTACGGCTGGATTCTGGGGCTATGAAAGGAGTGATACACTTGTGAGAATGAGTGTAAACACGAGAGGAGAGAAGAGTGAAACACTTGTGAGTTACACAAAACAGAATCACACACTCACAGTGAGGAAGAAAGAGAAACACCATATCACATTCCCTATCCCTAACATGGTTAGCAATGTTCAATCTTTCGAAAGAGGATTCCTAGGGATCCAACTTGATACTTCGGGAACTAACATTGTTCACCTCAAATATGTTTATGATTGAAATCTAACTCTTAGGGACCTAACGTTTATATATCGGAATCGAATAGTTGGGGCCTAACAATTGTGATCTAACAATTGGGAGGTATAAGGATATTGGGAAGGTTGGTTAACAAGATGATCAATGGTGAATCCATTGTTGCAGTATATAAAAGGACATGGTTGATCAGACTATGACTTGCTATTTCTAATCTAATCAAGTGAAATATGAGAATGCTTTCAGACAACAGCTTACATTCCTTCTCTTATTCCAAGGGGAAGAAGTTTTACATAAAAGTATGGATAACAGTTTGGAGGATTCCTCGACTAAGGGGGAGAAATGGCAAGTAAGTGGGAAAAAGGTAAAGTATATGTACATCACAAACATCATTTTTGTTTGAAATTACGGATCCTATTGTATGGGAGAGGTGGTAAACACGAAGTGATTTCCTCGTGATCAGAAGAAGTGGATTGGTTCATCACTGTTTTTCATAAGGGGAGAAGTTGTTTTCCCAAAGGGGAGTACCATTAGTTTTTATCTGTGGATCCTATTGTACGAGAGAGGTGGTAAATGAAGGTGATCTTCTTTAATCAGTTGACTCTCATAGGCCGCAAAGCAAGAGAGATATGTGCTTCTCAGTGGGAAATGGGTTGTACAAAAGAAGCTGCTAATGATTAATTCAAGACCAATAAGTGTTATCTGGCAGAAATATGAAGAACCAATGCATGAAGATGAAACTACTTGAAGATCAGTTCATTACTAGAGGAACAGGCATCTTTCATTTTAGTTACTCAGGAAATTTGCAAATGCATAATTTGATCCAGAAAACCAGTAGCATTATTTGCAAGTCCCGGTACTTTACTTTTTCTAGTTGTTAGTTGAGTTATCCTCTCTATTTAATTTGTTTGTTAGGTTTAACAATCAAATAGGGGAAGATCGTTGGTGAGACTGTGTAGCTGTATGAACAGTATACGTGATAACTCAACACTAGAACAAGACAGGTAGATAATACTACGTCTACACAAGAAATCATGAAGATATAAAGATAAGGAAAATACAAAGAATCAAAAGATTAGAATAAGGCTTGACGTTTGATTACAGGTCACTGAAAAAAGTTCATTAATATGTTCATGCCTCAGTGAAGAATAAAGGTTAAAGGCTTTCAGGGTTTCAGAAATGTTGAAGATTCAGTGTAAAAGTGCCATCGGAAAATTTCAATGTAATGGCATTGATTGAAGATAGATAGTTTTCGAAGCATATGAATCTGAAGAATTGAAGACATGGTATAGACAGAGGTTAAAGAAGATAGCTGCAGTCTTGAAGTTATACTCATTGAAAGAAGTTCATTTATATGTTCAAGCATCAGTGAAGAAAAGTGAATGAATTATTCAAGATTATGGTAACAATGAAGACGTTGTCTTGGTACCGGAAAAGATTCCAGTGAAAGTACAATTATTTATTGACAATCAGTGTTCGAAGTGATAAAGTTGTTGCAAGCTTAACAATGTAATCAAGACCATAATACGAAGACCTGAATCGGAGTTAGTCGTCTGTGAACCAGACCAGTTGCACTAGGCGTCAACGGTTCGTGAAAGGAATTGGAGTATTATTTATAGAAGAATTGTTAGGTTAAAGAATGTACTTGGATTCACGTTTATCTGTTAAAGTGCGAGATGAGGTTTGCAGGGTATATAGCTAAATGGCTCGAGGAATTGGTCAAGTTCAAAGTTTAATTACTAACTTAATAAATTTATTCAATGAACTTTAATTTAGTTTATTTAATAAACTTAAAATGATTTATTTTATAAACTTTAAATAAGTTTATTTTATAAATCTAAATTAGTTTAATTATATAAATTATATTTAAGTTATTTTATAAATTGATTTAATTATAATTTAAATTTAAATTAGAATAAATGTTAATTTACATTGCAAAGGGCTGCCATTTCATTTGATTTCTCAGGGACCCACTAGTAAATCAACACGACCATTGGGTTTTTTATTGTAAAAGTAATACAAGTCAAATATCTCCTATAAATGCTAGTGTGCACAAGTCAGAAGTTGGAGAAATAATCTAAGTTCTAAAAGACTATCCTAGAGGTCGCAAGTTAGCATTAAATGCTATGCAAGGTCGCAACTTAGAAGCTCCTAGGTCGCAAGTCAGCTTCTCCTTGTATCTTTGGTTGCAAGTAACTCTTAGCCAAACCTTTATTGGAAACATAAATTAATTTTTAAGGCTCACAATCAGCCAATAAATTAATTTATATACAAAGTATACACTTGAAGCAGATTCAAATCAGTTGTTCTGTTCATCTTCTCTCTCACAAGAGCTGAAGATATGAAGCAAAGAGAGGCAGAGGAGATACACACTCAAATTTATATCCGTTAATCTTCTCACCGGAGTAATATTATAATTCCTGATTTAACTATTGTATATTCATAGGGGCTATTATAAATGTTATCTGGTAATTAAATCCATAGATAAACAAAAGCTAGATCTTTGTATAGGATTTAATTTGTTGATCTTTGTAGTAGCTAAGAACTTTGTTATTCTTGGATTGTAGCCGGTTAATTTATTTACCGGAGTGTAGCGACACCCCGAGGATTTATATGAATATATATTTCCCTGAATATCTTGTGTTCCTTATTTTAATGTCATGAACATTATTCATCTCAACAACACGGAACTACTAACACTAAATTATTTATCCGCAAAAGATTCGAAAGAATTTTAAATTTAGTGAGTATCGTATTCAACCCCCCCCCCCTTCTACGATACTTCAGGACCAAACACAGCTAAAATATAACCAAATTTCAAGTCAAAATAAAGATGATTTTGGTTTGGGTAGACTCAAGATGACAGTTGAGGGACCTCCATAGAAGAAGGTTGTGGATAAAACATCAATTTCTTGAGAGTGGTGTTGGTGACTAGACAAAGCTGCAGAGAAATGGGGTGATTTTAAATGTAAATGACTCGGGGTTGGACAAATGTATGCAAGTGTCTCTTTCTTTCCTTCAATCAAGAAGAGCATCCGAGCTTGATATCTTTATCAACAAAGTGAATGTGGTGATTCCAGAAGACACTCTCTTGCGTAATAAGCTCAAAAAGAGCCAAATAGGTGCATTTCCTGAAGCTACCTACAACCAAGCAAGGGAGTGGCCTACATATGTCCTAACACCAATAAGTGCAAACATTTCCAAATTCCCAAACACTGCGTCATGGGAAACAAAAAGTTTTTAATGATCTTGGAAACTGATTTGAAGATGTGGAGATGTTGAAGATTATTTCCAAATACTTAAAGAATGTTGAAGCATTGTTACCTAGAACTCAGATCAATACTAAAGATGACCTGGATGATGATGAGCAAAAGCAAAATGAGCATAAATATCCTGGATCAAATATGGCGTCCTCCAAACCCGGGTCAGAAGTTTGGGGTCCACACAAACACACACACCTTATTTATAACCTGCTTATAACAATAATAAAGATGATAATAATATGCAGTGACCCTACTTACCAACTACCACGGACCGCAACAAGTTAAAGTATGTCCACAAGCCCCACACACACATATATTACAAACGTCCAAATCCCAACTATTCAAACTTAGAACTGAACAAAACATCATTACAAACTTTTACAAACTTAAACTATCTCAAAAGCTGCCAGCTAGCTTAACTCGATCAACCTGGACCCCTAGATCTCGCACTGGATTGGGGATCCTCGCTACCAACTGGTTCCTTCTAACTGGAAAAGAACATAAACAACATCACACAAATGAGCTAACTAGCTCAACAAGTCACAATGACAAGACTGAGAATAATGATCATCAAGTGAAAAGGATTAAGGTATCAAGTGAACAATGATTAATGATTTAGAATTGGATATTATATTTTTATTTTAAAAACCAAGGTTAGGCTGCTGATCAGTCACGCACTAACCCCGAGCAAGGCACACAACTCTGCTCTAATAACTGGATCCAAGGCACACATTGGCCTAACTTGACCACCAATCTGGTCTGACCACGAATCTGGTCCACAATTTATAAAACAATCCAATTCTAACATAATAACAGAATAATCAATATAAGGCAATAAACAAAATCATAAGCAACATTGGATGTTCAATAATGAAATAGTTTCAATCTTCACAAAGGATCAATATGGCAATTTCAAAGAATGGCTGATAGGTAATGAAAGAGTTAGATAACAAAAGAATCAAAGTTTCAAGGTTGCAAGGATTTGGTCTTTCAAAGCATAAGGTACAATGGTTTGAGTATGTAAGCAATTTGAGTCAGTGTTTGGCATTTTGTTTGTATGTATTTGTGGAGTAGTATCGTATATCTGTAATTCGTATTCGGGTATAAAACAATCAATGGTTCAGAAAGAATCAGGTTTACGGCTCAAAGATCAACAACTGGAATCAAGGTTTAGGGTTCAGTGCTTCAAAGCACTTGCAATATGAAACAAGACTATTAATCAACTATAATATATCTCGAGAAAGTTCAGAACACTTGCCTGATATTAGCCTGCTATACTTCTCTAACTTCCAATCACAATCTCCTACTCCTCGACTATTTGTTTCCCTTTCCTACGCCTTGCCTCTTCTGCTCACATATCATAAACATCTATTAATACTCAACTCATACGATTCTATTTGATATACACTTCTATCTACCCTTCGTTTACCCAAATCTGATTAACTGATTGAAAGTTATGCTATAAACAAGTAAACACCGAACATATAGACCGTCAGTCAAGCAACAAGTCACATATAACATGTAACACGCCAAACAATCAATGATATATCATTTATAAAGGAGTCTTGGGTCATAAACAGGCTTTCGGGTATTTAATATGATTTTTAAAACATTTTTCGGAATTAAAATGGGTCGTTGGATCAATTTTAAAGCAATAAACAGGATTCGGTTGGCCAAATATAGCTTCAAAACAATTTTATAATAATTATCGAGACTTGAAAATAATTTAAAATAATATTTTAAAGCTCGAAACTATTTTTTAGAATTATTAAATCATTTTTAAATAATTAAATCTAATTAAATAATTAATTAAAATTAATTAATAATTAATTAAATCAATTAATTTTCGAATTAATTGATCAATTAATCAATTAATTATTAACTAAAATTAATTAACTAATTAATTCAGATTCATTTTTGAATTAAAAATAATTTTTGGAATTAAAATAATAATTTTTGGGATTTTCAGAAATTAAAAATGAATTTTTATAATTAAAATAAATAGAAAATATAATTTTTAAATAATTTATAAACAGGAATCCTATTTCTGCAATTTCCAAAAAACTTCAGGGACTAAACTTCACCATCTTCAAAAATACAGGGACCTAACTGCAATTTTACCACCCCTCGCCGGAAAACAGTCGGGGTTCGCCGGAGAATTCGTTCCCGGAATCCTCCCATCATCAAAAGCTCCATAATTAATCTACAATTCACAAGGAATTTAATCATACCATCCAATCACACAGATAACCCCTGAGTTGGCCGGAAAATGGCCGGGAAGTTCGCCGGTTTCCGGCGAGCTCAA
Organism: Apium graveolens; assembly: GCF_009905375.1. Lineage (NCBI taxonomy): Eukaryota > Viridiplantae > Streptophyta > Magnoliopsida > Apiales > Apiaceae > Apium > Apium graveolens. The sequence goes on along the minus strand of NC_133648.1, from coordinate 104,555,580 downwards.
CGTAAACTTAAAAACACAACTCCCTTCGATTCAGGAATCCACTGTTAACGAGCTATACACCAATCGATTGCAAATTTCATAAGAAACACAACCCACTATATTTTAACAGAATAATCCCTAGAACAAAAAACCCTAATTTTCAATTAAGAACATTCATACGGGTGGCTCGCAAGGGTTGGCTCAGTTGGTTAAAGAGGGGATAATTATCCTCTTGGTCACAGGTTCGAATCCCACGGAAGGAGAATTTATGATTATGCCTCCTGAGTCTGAGCATGTCGCTTAAATGCGGTTTACCTTGGTTCACGTGGTTTACAGGCTATTGCGTGAGCCCGTAGGGTTTACCCAGTGCGCACCAAAGGGTAACGGCTGCGGGTTACCTACGATAAAAAAACATTCATACGGGTTATAAACCCTAATTTTAAAATTCGAAGATTAAACTCAATTTTGAACATGTTATTGAACTCCAAATCAGTCATATGACATATGAAAATCATCAGGAAAACAAGCTCTACAACATGCAATCATCAAATCATTCAAACAATCATCCGAACAAAAATTCATATTTTTAATCAAAATAATTCGAAAATAAATAAAAATATAGAAAATAAACCTTTGATTCTGCAGTTCTGGAACTTGTGTAATCTGATAGTACTCTTCAAACCCTTCGTTTTGGTTACTCAAGCTTTCCAAACGGATCAATAACACCTCTGAATTGCTGTTTGATTTTTGAAAGTTTATATGAAATTAGGGTTTTTCTCTGGAAAATTCTATAATTACTGTTTGCAAATGATTTTCTGGATGAAATAAAATACAGTAAAGGTTATTTACAATTACGGAAAATTAGTATCCCGTTGGATCATTCCGGATACAAAATGGTACGTTTATTTATAAAAATAAATCCAAACGGTACCGGTTTTCGGGATAATTATCGAAATCAGTACAATTTGTACTGCGGTCTTGGTCTCAGCGCCTGGTTACACGTATTACGAGGTGATAATTGTAATAGTTTAATAAAAAGATCCCGTTTATAAAAAATTCAAGTTTTATTGAATTACCGAAATGAATAATGTATCGAAAATATTGCGCCGGGACCCGCAGAGGACAAACCGTACGCCGGATCGAAAAAATCGAAACATGGAAAATGCTCAGAATATTGCTATTAGGTTAGGAAGGAGTTCTCGGAAGAGTTTCGGGTTATAAAAACGTAAAAACGGGTGACGTCGGTTGGTTCCCGATTATATAAAATAGTGTATAGATACTCGGAAAAAGATTTTATAAAATCCATATATTTCCTATAAAATTATAAATCAACATAAAAATAAATAAGAAGATATGACAATTATCTATATTTTATTTTGGACATATAAAAATTAAAATATTCAATTGATATTATTTTTAAACATCCAAATACATATACCACTTAACAATTAATTCACTGAATAAATACTGAACATGCATAATATTTATTTATTAGCAAAAATAATTACACGATATATCCCAGATATTACATCATTCCCCCTTTAAAAGGATTTTGTCCTCAGAATCTCCCAAGGAAACAAATGAGGGTATTTTTCTCTCATATCACTTTTTAACTCCCAGGTTGACTCTTCAACCTTTGGGTCTCTCCACAGTACTCTTACTAACTTTACCACTTTATTTCTTAACACTTTCTCTCTTTCTTCTAGAATCTATCGGACTCTCTACATATGATAAATCTACTTGAAGTTCTACTGGCTCATATTCGATTACATGCCTGGAGTCTGGATTATATTTCTTAAGCATTGATACGTGAAAAACATTGTGAATGTGCTCAATGTGCGGAGGTAACGCCAACTCGTAAGCTACTTTGCCAACGCGCTTTAAAATCTCAAAAGGTCCGACATATCTTGGGCTCAGTTTTCCTTTCTTTCCAAATCGTGTCAATCCTTTCCACGGTGATACTTTCAGTAATATCAGATTTCCTTCTTCAAATTCTATATTTTTCTTGATCTGCATATTTCCTTTGACGGTCTTGTGTTGCTATCAATCTTTTTGGATAACTACAATAACTTCCTTGTCTGTTGCACCAATTCAGGTCCAAGTATTTTGCATTCTCGTACTTCATCCCAATACACGAGAGATCGACATTTGCGTCCATAAAGAGCTTCATAGGGTGGCAACCCAATACTGGCATAATAACTGTTGTTGTAAGCAAATTCTACCAGGGTAAATGCTCGTCCCAACTTCCTTTGAAATCAATAGCACAAACACGTAACATGTCTTCAATCGTCTGGATTGTCCTTTCACTTTGGTCGTCCGTCTGTGGATGGTAAGTCGTACTCATATTCAGTCTCGGTCCCAAACATTCTTGAAAACTTTTCCAAAACCTCGAATTAAATCTCAGATCTCGATCGGATACAATAGACACAGGGACTCATGACGAATTACGATTTCTTTCAGGTACATATGGACTAACTTGTCTTGTGAAAATCTTTCATTTATAGGCAGAAAATGAGCTGACTTGGTAAGTCTGTCCACTATAACCCAAATGGCATCATGATTAGCTTTCGTTCTTGGTAATCTGACTATGAAATCCATGGCAATATGCTCCCACTTCCACTCTGGAATCTCTAATGGCTGCAACAATCCACTTGGTCTCTGATGCTCTGCTTTAACTCTTTAACATGTAGAACATCTGCTAACCCATTCAGCAATTTCCTTCTTCATATCTGGCCACCAATAATTTTCCTTTAAATCTCTGTACATCTTGGTACTTCCTGGATGGATTGAATACCTTGAATTAAGAGCTTCCTGTAAAATTTCATTCTTTAACTCCGTTACTGGTGGAATCCAAATTCTAGAAGAAAACATAAGAATACCTTGATCGTCCTTTTGTATGCATAATTCCTCTCCTACCAAATGATTAATGTCCTGATCCATTATCTCTGCTTGACATTTTCTTATCTTTTCTAACAACTCCGGATGGAAAGTCATACTATACACTTTTGCTTCATCAGGCTTGCAAACTCTAATCTCCAATTCTAGTTTCTGAAATTCCTTGTATATCTCTTCGTGTATCGATAACACATTCAACTTTTCTTTTCGACTTAACGCATCCGCCATGACGTTTGCTTTACCGGGATGATAGTTAATCGTGCAATCATAATCCTTAATCAACTCTAACCATCTTCTCTATCATATTAATCTCCTTCGGCGTGAATATGTACTTCAAGCTTTTATGATCCGTATAAATCTCGCATTTCTCTCCATATAGATAATGTCTCCAAATCTTCAAAGCGAATACTATAGCTGCTAGCTCCAAATCATGGGTAGGATACTTCTGTTCGTGTGGTTTCAATTGCCTTGCTGCATACGCAATAACCTTATCGTGCTGCATCAGAACACATCCGAGCCCTTTATGAGAAGCATCGCTATAAATTACAAAATTCCCTTGATCATCTGGAAGTGACAGAACAGGTGCCGTAATTGATCTTCGCTTCAATTACTGAAAACTCTTCACATTTATCGTTCCATACAAACTTTTCATTCCGTGTAAGCTTTGTCAATGGTGTTGCAATCCTTGAGAAATTTTGAACAAATCGGCGATAATATCCCGCTAATCCCAATAAACTTCTTACCTCTGTTGGTGTTCTCGGTCTTTCCCAATTTGTAATTGCTTCAATCTTCGCTGGGTCCACTTAGATCCCTTCATTACTGACTATGTGTCCTAAGAACTGAACTTCCTGTAACCAAAACTCACACTTTGAAAATTTAGCGTATAACTTTTTCTTTCTAAAAATCTCCAAAGCTATCCTCAAATTTCGCATGATCCTCTTTTGTCTTTGAATAAATCAAAATATCATCTATAAACAAAATAACAAACTGGTCCAAGTATTTCTTAAAAATTCTGTTCATCAGGTCCATGAATGATGTCGGGGCATTGGTCAATCCAAATGACATTACTAAGAATTCATAATGTTCATACCTTATCCTAAAAGCTGTCTTGGTATATCCTCTGGCTTAATCTTTAGTTGATGATATCCCGATCTCAAATCGATCTTGGAGAAGTACTTGGCTCCTTTCAATGGTCAAATAAATCATCAATTCTGGGTAACGGATACTTGTTCTTGATTGTAAGCTTGTTGAGCTCCGATAGTCGATGTACAGTCTCATACTTCCATCCTCTTCTTAACAAATAGTACTGGTGCACCCCACGGGGATACACTGGGTCTGATTACTCCTTTCTCTAACAATTCTTGTAATTGCTTTGCTAGTTCCTTCATCTCAACGGGCGCCATTCTGTACGGAGCCTTGGATACTGGTTCCGTTCCAGGTGCTAAGTCGATTGCAAACTCAATTTCTCTGTCTGGAGGAAGTCCTGGAAATTCTTCGGGAAACACGTATGGAAATTCATTGACTACTGGAATATCTTCAAGTTTTGCTGGCTCCTGACTTCTATCAACACATAAGCAACAAAATGCTCGCATCCTTGCCGTAGTAACTTTTTAGCTTGAATCATTGTTAAAAACTTCTGTACTTGCTTCTGACCCTTAAACGTTAATATTCTTTCGTCTGGCGTCTTTACCATTACCTTCTTATTTCGACAATCTATCTGGGCATCGTGCTTAGATAACTAATCCATTCCTATGATAACGTCAAACTCTTCTAGCTTAAATGGTATCAAATCTACACAAAAATTATTACCAGAAATCTCAATCTCACAATTCCCACAAACTTGATTAATAGATATACGTTCTTAATTTGCTAATTCCACAGTCATTATTTCATTTAAATACTCAACCGAAACAATTTAACTTATTAACAAAATCTTGAGAAATAAATGATCGAGTTGCTCCCGAATCTATTAACACTTTGGCACATAAAGAATTCACATTAAGCGTACCTGCCACGACATCAGTATCCTGGATAGCATCCTTTACAGACATATCAAAAATCTAGCCCTTGGAGTCTCATTCACTGCTGGGGTAGATCCCATAATTCTCAATGCATTACTGACTGGGGCTGGTGTCTTGCAATCCCTGGCTATATGTCCTGGCTTCCCACATTTAAAGCATGTAAATCCAATAGCTGGAACCTTAATCGCTGGATTCCGGATAGGCTGATCCTTGTTTGCTGGCTCTCGCTGGCTGATTGCGGCACTCCCTTGAATAGTGCCCTTTCTGATTACACTTGAAACAAAACCACGTTCAACTTATACAATCTCCTCTGTGCTTCTTCCCACTACCTGACAATGGAAAGGTTAGCTCAACTGATTCGGATGATTCACATTGACTGGACGGTTGCCTTGACCTCTATCGCCTACATTCTGTTTGTTGACATTAAAATTTCTCCCCAGCTGATTTTTGCCCTTCTTAAAATTTGAAAACTTTCTAGTTGTGACTGACCTTCATTCCCTTCAAACTTCCTCTTCTTACTTTCCTTTTCCTTCTGTGACATCTCGCTCTGTCTCTGCAATCATGGCCTTTTGTATAACTCCTGCATAGGTATCCAATTCAAAGATGGCTATCTTCTCTTATTCATGGCTTCAGACCTTTCTGGAATCTAGCCTTCTTCCGGTCAGTATTTACATATGACGGCACATACCTTGACAACTCTTCAAACTTACTTCATAATCAGTTACCGACATATTTCCTTGCTTTAACTGTAAAAACTTCAGCTCCATCTGATCCTGAACAAACTGGGGAAAATATTTTTCTAAAAACAATTCCTTAAACCTCTGCCAAGTAATAACATCTGTACCTTCCAATGTCTTCACAGTCTCACACAATAGGTGGCCTCATTCTTCAAATAATAACTTGCAAAACTCCACCTTCTATTCTTCCTTTACTTTAACTAAAGCAAACGACTTTTCTATTTCCTTAACCAAACATTCGCTTTAATCGGATCTAAGGAACCTTGAATTCCGGTGGGTTTACCGCCTGAAAAGTTTGAAAGTTACCTGGGGATTGGTCTGTCTTTGTTGTTGTTGAGTCAAGTGAACTGTTTGTTGGGCCAAGATTTGAAGAATCTGGGCTATTGCTGGGTCTATGGGTCCTGGGTTTACATTCTGGTTAGTATCATCTTGGTTGTTATTGTTGTTGTTGGTTTTTCATTCTGGGTGTTGGTGCGGGTATTTCTTCTGGGAGGCATTTTCTGTAAAGAATCAAAAAACTTATTTAGCTTTTAAATCAAATCCTTTGCATAAAAGAAAAGTTTTGTAAAACAGAAATATCTCTTTTTGAAAACAGTTGTAACAGTTAAACTAAGTAAATTGCATGCTTCTTTATAGAATATAAATAGTTAAGGGAATATCGTACATGGTATCACAGGGGTATAAGTGGTATAATAAATAAAGTAAAGTAAAACAGGTGCAGTAATGTAAATGACAATGCTGGAAAGGAAAAGGTACTGATATATATAGATCAAAAGTTTTAGGTAGTACAAGCGTTAAAACACTTCGGAAGTAAAAGCAAAAGGTACAACAAACCTTCTCACTAGTCGGCAGATCTAGTCTATGAATACAACCCAAAAGTCTACTGATACATACTACACATACTGTACATACTAAACAACCACAACAACACTGATCAGCATCTCCATCTCTGTGCCTCTAGCTCAGGGCAAGTCTGGTCCCTAATCTCCTAAAGCTCCTCCAGAACCCACTTAGCCCACTCCACAAGAAAATCAGGGGTGATATCCTCATGAGTAGCCTCAGCAATTCTCAGAGCAGCTGCTCTCCAAAATACCTGGAGTCTCTCTCTGAGTCGCCTCTCACCACTTCCAACCTCTCTGGTACGCAAAATATGTAATAGCTCCTGAATCTGATCCGTAGGAATCGCTGCTCCATAAGATAAGCCTCAAACTGATGATATGGGACAGGATAGGAAGAGAACTGAAAAGGTGCACCTGTAACAGAGTGACCAGTAAAACCTGAATCAGCAGGTGGGGGTCCTCTGATAGGTGGCCTCATGTCTGGGGGTGGAATAGCCTGCAGTGGTACGGGCTACAACACAGGTGGAGGTAAAATAGCCAACATGGTGGAACAACAGGACGTGGATCCGAAGATGGTCCTCCAACTGAGGGCTCTGAGTGATCCGCTGGTACGGAAATGAAAAAGTCGGCCATCGCTGCTATCTGAAATCATATCGCAATATAAGAATCTCAAACCACAACGCGAATTACACTAATACCTGTTATACGTCGCACTCATCTTCTCGGCGTTCTATCTTTCTATTTCCTTAATTCTAATCCTAACCCTCTACCCATTCCCATCAACCTAGGCTTGTGTCAGTGACTTATAACCTGTAGCTCCGATACCAAACCTGTGGCACCCTCCAAACCCGGGTCAGAAGTTTGGGGTCACCACACCACACACCTTATGTGTAACCTTCTTATAACAATAATAAAGATAATAATAATATGCAGTGACCAACTTACCAACTATCACGAACCGTAACAGGTTAAAGTATGTCCACAAGCCACACACACACACTTATATTACAAACGTCCAAATCCCAACTATTCAAACTTAGAACTGAACATTAAACATTATTACAAACGTTTACAAACTTAAACTATCTCAAAAGCTGTCAGCTAGCTTAACTCAATCAACCGGACCCCTAGCTCTCGCACTGGATTGGGGATCCTCGCTACCAACTGGTTCCTTCTTAATGGGGAAAGAAAAAAAACATCGCACAAATGAGCTAACTAGCTCAGCAAGTCACAATGACAAGACTGGAAATAATAATCATCAAGTGAAAAGGATTAAGGTATCAAGTGAACAATGACTAATGATTTAGAATTGGATATTATATTTCTATTTTAAAAACCAAGGTTAGGTTGTTGATCAGTCACACACTAAACCCGAGCAAGGCACACAGCTCTACTCTAATACTGGATCCAAGGCACACATGACTAACTTGACCACCAATCTGGTCTGACCATGAATCTGGTCCACAATTTTATAAAACAATCCAATTCTAACATAATAATAGAATAATCAATGTAAAGCAATAAACAAAATCATAAGCAACATTGGATGTTTAATAATGAAATAGTTTCAATCTTCAGAAAGGATCAATATGGCAATTTCAAAGAATGGCTGTGAGGTAATGAAAGAGTTGGATAACAAAGGAATCAAAGTTCAAGGTTGCAAGGATGTGGTCTTTCAAAGCATAAGGTACAATGGTTTGAGTATGTAAGTAATTTGAGTCAATGTTTGACATTTAGTTTGTATGTATTTGTGGAGTAGTATCGTATATCTGTGATTCGTATTCGGGTAAAAACAATCAATGGTTCAGAAAGAATAAGGTTTACGGCTCAAAGATCAACAACTGGAATCAAGGTTTAGGGTTCAGTGCTTCAAAGCACTTGTAATATGAAACAAGACTATTAATCAACTACAATATATCTCGAGAAAGTTCAGAAACTTTCCTGATATTAGCCTGCTATACTTCTCTAACTTCCAATCACAATCTCCTACTCCTCGACTATCTGTTTCCCTTTCCTCGCCTTGCCTCTTCTGCTCACATATCATAAACATCTATCAATAATCAACTCATACGATTCTATTGGATATACACTTTTATCTACCCTTCGTTTTACCCAAATCCGATTAACGAATTGAAAGTTATGCTATAAACAAGTAAACACCGAACATATAGACCGTCAGTCAAACAACAAGTCACATATAACACGAAAACATCAAACAATCAATGATATATCCTTTATAAAGGAGTCTCCAGTCATAAACAGGCTTTCAGGTATTTAATATGAGTTTTAAAAACATTTTTCGGAATTAAAACGGGTTGTTGGATCAATTTTAAAGCAATAAACAGGGTTCGATTGGCCAAATTGGCTTCAAAACAATTTTATAATAATTATCGAGCCTTGAAAACAATTTAAAATAATATTTTAAAGCTCGAAACTATTTTTTGAAATCTTTAAATCATTTTTAAATAATAAATCTAATTAAATAATAATTAATAATTAATAATAATTAAATCAATTAATCAATTAATTTCAAATTAACTGATCATTAATTATTAACTAAAATTAATTAAGTAATTAATTCAGATTTATTTTTGAATTAAAATAATTTTTGGAATAAAAATGAATTTTATAATTAAAATAAATAGAAAATATGATTTTTAAATTTTATAAACAGGAATCTATTCTGCCATTTCAGAAACTTCAGGGACTAAACTTCACCATCTTCAAAAATACAGGGACCTAACTGTAATTTTACCACCCCTCGCGGAATATAGTCGGGGTTCGCCGGAGAATTCGTTCCCGGAATCTCCCATCATCAAAAGCTCCAGAATTAATCTACAATTCACAAGGAATTTAATCATACCATTCAATCACACAGATAAACCCGAGTTGGCCGGAAAATGGCCGGGAAGTTCGCCGGTTTCCGGCGAGCTCGACGTAAACTTAAAAACACAGCTCCTTCGATTCAGGAATCCTCGGTTAACGAGCTAACACCAATCGATTACAAATTTCATAAGGAACACAACCACTATATTTCAACAGCTAATAACCCTAGAACAAAAAAACCTAATTTTCAATTAAGAACATTCATACGGGTTATAAACCCTAATTTTATTCGAAGATTAAACTCAATTTTGAACATGTTATTGAACTCCAAATCAGTCATATGACATATGAAAATCATCAGGAAAACAAGCTCTACAACATGCAATCATCAAATCATTCAAACAATCATCCGAACAAAAATTCATATTTTTAATCAAAATAATTTGAAATTAAATAAAAATTTAGAAAATAAACCTTTGATTCTGCAGTCTGGAACTTGTGTAGTCTGATAGTACTCTTCAAACCCTTTGTTTGGTTACTCAAGCTTTCCAAGCGGATTTTTAACACCTCTGAATTGCTGTTTGATTCTTGAAAGTTTATATGAAATTAGGGTTTTTCTCAGGAAAATTCTATAATTACGTTTACAAATGATTTTCGGGACGAAATAAAATACGGTAAAGGCTATTTATAATTACGGAAAATTAGTATCCGTTGGATCATTCCGAATACAAAATGGTACATTTATTTATAAAAACAGATCCAAACGGTACCGGTTTTCGAGATAATTATCCAAATCAATACAATTTGTAATACGGTCTTGGTCTCAGCGCCTGGTTACACGTATATGTTAGATATATTTGATAATGTCATGTCTAATATGATTTATGTTTAGTTTTCAGATCGTACTTAAACAAGAAAATCAGTACTTAACTGAAATCAGCACTTATATGAAGTCAGAACATAAGTTATCAGTACTTAAGGTTCAGGAGATATTTATCAGAAGATAATATCAGGACTTAAAGGAAACGTCAGATAAGGAAGGCGGCTGATTGAAAGGAAAAGAAGATCAAGACAAATATAAGAAGAGATATGTATGAAGAAGGAATTCTATGAAGAATAGAATACTTGGAAGAAAAGATATCTGATGATATATTTAGGAAGCAGAATTATATTCCATATCAATTAGCGATTATCTTGTAACTGTGTAGTATATAACCACAGACATAGGGTTTACACTATAAGTGTTATCATTATCGAGAAGATTCATTATAACCCTAGCAGCTACGTGATATTTGTTCATCATGAGAGAGGACAGTTCCATACTGTAACAGAGTTTATTGTTTTAATAAAGTTGTTTTCTGTTACTTGAGCTATTAGAGTTCGATTTGATGTGCTTACACTGTATTCACCCCCCTCTACAGTGTGTGTGACTAACAAGTGGTATCAGAGCCTATCTGTTAACACAAAAATAGTTTAAGATCCAAAAACAATCATGTCTGAAGTAGAAACTCAACTATGCCCACCAAAAACTGAAGAACCTCCAAAGACACAATCCATAGCCGATATGAGGCTATAAGAGTTCCCGTATTGAGACCATCTGAATATCCTATATGGAAGGTGAGGATGACTATGTTTCTAGAAGCTACAGATCTAGAATATCTTGATAGAATCAAGGAAGGGCCTCACAAACCAACCAAGCTCGCAGTTGCAGTTGCTGGTGAAGCAGCAAAGTCAGTACCAAAGGAGAAGAGTGACTACACTACTGAAGATATCGCATCAATGCTAAGGATGCTAAGGTACGACACTACTGCATAGTGCCATTGATAATTGTCAAACAGGGTAATAAACTGCAAGACTGCAAAGGAGATATGGGATGCCTTGGAAACAAGATGACAGGGAACTGATACGATTAAGAAGAAGAACATGAAGACAATACTACTCAAGAGTATGAACACTTGACTCAAAGGCTAATGAGTCATTGATGATTTATATGATAGATTTGTCAAACTCTTGAAGTTTGTCTTGGTTGATAAGAAG